>NW_022590835.1:0-9901 GCF_004348235.1 Phoca vitulina
GCCCCCCCCCTTGGAGCTCCCACAGGAGCCACAGCCCCCCTTGGACCCCCCACAGGAGCCACAGCCCCCCTTGGACCCCCCACAGGAGCCACAGCTGGAGCAGGTGCAGGCTGGCACACAGCAGCACACGGGCTTGCAGCAGCAGCCGGGCACACAGCAGCCGGAGCCACAGCCCCCACAGCCGGAGCCATGGCCCCCACAGCCGGCGCCGCAGCCTCCGGAACAGCCACAGCAGCCCATGGTTCTGGTGGGTCGAGGGTGGAGCAGGTCAGAGGAGCAGGTGCAGAGGACAGGTGTTCAGGCGTGGAGCCTCATGGGCTGGGAGCCCTTGCTATACCTGCCCAGGTGTCCGCTGAGATGCTGAGCACATGGTCCCTTCCACGTTTTTGCCGCCTTCCCTGGCCCTTTGTTCCTTGTGTTCTCCTTCCCAGCAGCGGCTTACTCTCTCACCTGCCATGTGTTATTTTGGTCGAGTTGCATCCGGCCTCGGGCAGAGCTTTGTTTTTGCACCCGCAACACCTGAGCCTTCCTCATGGCTGTTGGGCAATCTCCCAGGATCATGAACGTGTGCACCCCCCCACCCCACCGCCCCACGCGCTGTCTCAGTGGGTCCTGGGTTGCAGCCCCTCCCCCTCCCTCTGTCGCCAGCGGGACCCCAGATGAGGCCTGGGGGCCCTGAGTGGAGTTCTCCCCAAACCTGTGCTGTGCTCGGGAGAGCTGGGCTCTGTGAATCGTGGATGCAGTGGAGGACGGCTGGAGTGTGAAGCCCCAGGGCTTGTTGAGAGGTGATGGGTGTGCTGCTTGTGAATGCCCACGGCAGCTGGGCCGTTGCGGCTTCTCCTGAGCCCCGCAGCGCAGGGGGCCAGTGGTTGTGCGTCCCGCTGGAGACCTCATGGCCAAGGGCCGGGGTGGGGTTGCTGGGGCGGCGCCCCGTGACCTCAGACTGGCGGGAGGGGGCTGTGCCCCAGGCTGGGGCGCACCTGAGAAGGGTGGATGCTTACACCTGGTTAGCAGGGATCACTCATCGACCTGGAAAGCTGCCAGGTAACCACAATGAAGTTATCAGCCACCTGCGAACGCCACACCAGGATGGCGGCGGGGAGCTGAAGGATTTCTTCTTGTTTTTCCTGCACCAACCTGTTCGCTCTGACTCTGCCCCTAAGGCTGAGAACGCGGGTGGTGGATGTGGCTTCTTCTGGGAGAGGACTCCCACACCTGTGTTTGGGGGTTTGGCCAAGTTGATGAGGTTGGTCAATAGAAAATTCTTTTTGGGCAGGGCAGAGAGAGAGAGCGCAGGTGTGGGTGGGGGGTGGAGGGCCAGAAGGAGAGGGAGAGAGAAAGAATCCCAAGCAGGTTCTACGTTCAGCACAGAGCCTGACACGGGCTGGATCTCACGACCCCGAGATCAGGACCTGAGCCGAAACCAAGAGTCCCACGCTTAACCCACTAAGCCACCCAGGAGCCCCTCAACAGAAAATTCTTTGAGGAGGCAAGGCTGGTAAAACAATATTTGGAAAGGCATTCCACGTTGGGGGAAGAGCAAGTGCAAAGGCCGTGACGCAAGGAAGGGGCTCCGGGTGTCTGGGGGCGGGCGTTTACCCACTTCAGGCTCCATAGGTGGGAAGCGGAGACCTTGTGGGCGGGAGCAGGGGAGGTCTCTCTGGATGAACCTCACAACGAGGTCTCCTGAAGGTTTGTGCTGAAGGAGCGTCTCCCTCCTGCTCTGCTAAGCTCATCAGGTGCCAAACTGGGGGGGCAGGGAGGAAAGCCTCACACCTCCCAGTGTATGGAAAAATAGGGAAGAAAGGAAAACTGAATAAGCCTTTGAGTCCCAGCCCTAAGAAGTGTGCCTGCCGAAGCCCCGGCGCCCCCGGCCTCACTGTGGGAATTTGTTTTTACGCAGGAGAGCCTCCATCAGGCACTTGCATCTGGTCGGACCCCTGCTCGGTGTCGTTACCGAGAGCCCCAGTGAAGAAGCTGGAGAATGTACCATGTTGTTCCGGCCCGCCGAGCAGTTTATGTGCAGAGAGGTATTGTGTTCCTTGAATGTCTTGTCAAAGTTGTTTTAAAATGTCCGGGCTTGGTATTATTTTTGGGCGGGCACACAATCTAGAGTATTAGTATTTTACTTACTGGATTTTTATTTTTTTAAATTGGATTTTTCAATAACTGTTTATCCCGGGGGATATGGGAATTCCTTGCCCAAAGGCTTTGGGGGGGGGCACATCCTGGGGCCCCGGGATGCGGGCCACCTGTCGTCCGCCCGACCTTTACCAGGCCAGCCACCAGGGGGCGCTTGTCCTGCAGAAGCACCACTCTTGCTTATGGAGCATTTGGCCTCATTTTAAACATAAATTCTTGATTTTAAGAAGATCTGTGTGCTTCCTCTGATTTTGGAGCCCAACTTAGGAAGGGTGTGTATTTATTTCAGTTAATAATTAGAATGAGAAACAAAATCACAATAGATTAGACATTTAAAGAAGCTGGCAAAGACCACACACGTGACCAAATCTAGGAAAATAACATGATTTTATTGAATTGATGGCCTGAACTCCCCTCCCGACCCCAGGCTACTTCCTTCCACTATATTTTTTGGCCAGGTACTTTTTGGTCACTCTTCATACGGCAACAATTTTATAATTTTATTTTCTAAAGAGAGAATAGAAAGATATCTTAGTGTTTTCTTGTAGCTCGGATGCTCGCGATTTGTTTTTTTGATTGTTGGTTTTGAAAATTTCTTTTAGCCTCATGGTATTGTCATGTCAATTATTAGGTTTGTTGTTAAATCTGGGAAGATGTCAAACGTTTTCACACGCGTGCTGCAAACCTTCAGGGGGCCAGCATTTCTTTTTTTGTGCAGCGTTGTGCTTGATTTTACGTTCTCTTAAGATCAGTTACATCCATCCGCAGGTTGCGATTACATCCTGCTGGCGGTGGCCTGTTGCGTGCCCTACAGCGTCTTTGGCTGCTCAGTATTTTCATGTCAAATCAGCAGGAGGCTGAAATCTTTTCTAAAATATTTATGATTTGCGATTGTACATTAATTGGATGATCAAATAATTCATGAGCCTTGATTACTTCTGTTTGAAATGTATCTCCTCTTCTTAATGGATTCTGCTGTTGGTGTGACATGAGAAAATTTTGCTGTAGTTTGTGTTTCCAGTCAGAGTAATTTATAGCTTATTTTATCATGCTTATTTCCCATTCTGTTAATCTTTATGAGGTCTCTTTTAGTTCCTTAATAAATACATGTAAAGATGATAGAGTAAAGTTTGCTTTATTTATGTTCTATCCAGGATCCTGTGCTTTCTTACTTTTTAATTGAAATATTCAATAACATATTTCCAAACTGCCGTTCAAGAGACAAATTTGTACTTCAACTTTTGCGTACACTTTTTGTATGTTGTTTGTGTTCAGATTTCTCTTCTGAATTCTTGAAAATATATTTTAGAGCTCTTAAAATATTGAACCCATGTTGCAAGGCTGGAGCAGCCTTGTATTGGGCAGGTCATCTTGTTCCCTTTAGATTCTTTACAGAAAAATGCCAGTTGCCGTGTGAGTTAAATGTATTCCAGTTATGGATGGAAGACCTGTAGCAGGATGGGAAGGAGGTGCCTTCAGGGAGTCTGGAGGCAGCTGTGTTCTGCTGTGACTAGGGCCATGAGCTGTACATGGCACGGTGTTCAGCACGTGCACTTGTGTTTTTGAGGACAGCCAGCAGTACCCGGTCAGTACCTGTGCAAGCTTCTCTGACCAAAAGCAAATGCTATCCAACGGCTGCTATGAGCATCGACAAATTGTTTCACTTTGTCGAAGAAAATAGCAGGTAATGGTTTTCAGTTGGTGGAAATGTTTAATATTGCTTACCAGGTTTTCTGTTGTAGCAGCAATGCCCAAAACTTGCACCTGCTCAAGCTCACCATTCGCCATTTCCAGAGGAGAACTTATGACGGTGGAAAAGTACTCGGTATCTGGTTCATTTTATCATCACTTCATTTTGTACACATCATTACTTGTTTGGGTGGGATGTTTATAAACTCTTTTGGATAAATTCGTCACATTTGTTTTTACATTTTGACATCTTTTTAAGGGCTCATGCAAAAATGGGTCCAGGTCAGTAATGTGGTTAATTTTGATCAATGCTCCATGTGTCTTTGAGAGAAGAATATATGTCACCTAACTGTTGGGAACTGTGTTCTATACATATTCAGGAGGTAAAGCTTTTTAATTAGACTATTCAAATTTTCTGTAATTGTACTAATAATATTTTATATTTTCTCCTAATTACCAAGAGAGGTTTGTTAAAAATATCTTATTATAATGGTTAGGTTTATCCATTTCTCCTTATAATCCTTCCATTTTTGTTTTATATCTTTTGAGTGTATGTTGGTAGATGCATTCATGTTTGGGAATGTTATATCTGCCTAGTGAGTTTGTCCTTTGATCATGAATTGCTTTTAATATTTAAGAGTAATGGCTAAAAGAATATTTTAGCATCATTTGGCATGTTTTGGAGCCCTCTTCTTGTATTTGGGAAATTCTTCAGTGATAGTTCTCAGTAGAGGCCAAGCTATCTCCCAGGATAAAAGGCAGAATGGCCAATTTTCTCTCTCTTGACCTTCCGTTCATGAGGGCAGGGACATGTGACCAAGGCTTGTTCATTTGGAACAACCTGCCCGGACCCTGACTCAAAGACTGGCAATGTGAACGGTGGTGTTGGTGGTACTGTCCGGTACCCAGGGCTGGTCCTGGCCCCAGTGAGGGCTGTGTGGACGTGTCCAGCAAGGACAGCAGCTGTTTCCACACTAACTGTGGTTTTGGTATTGGCTCTTCTCACCTCTCAGCCTCCCATGTTCTAAGACTGCTGTTAGGGAAGGCAATGCTGTGGGCGCTCAACATCATGTCCGTAACACCCAGAAACATTTTCCCTAACATACGACTGAAAACCCCTGACCAAATCAACAGAAATAAATTATAAACTTTTTAAAAAAGCCTGGCGTTCTCGGGGCGCCTGAGTGGCTCAGTCGTTAAGCATCTGCCTTTGGCTCAGGTCGTGATCCTGGAGTCCTGGGATCGAGCCCCGTGTCGGGCTCCCTGCTCAGCGGGAAGCCTGCTTCTCCCTCTCCCACTCCCCCTGCTTGTGTTCCCTCTCTCGCTGTCTCTCTCTCTCTGTCAAATAAATAAAATCTTTAAAAAAATAAAAATAAAAAAATAAAGATAAAGCCTGGTGTTCTCAGTGGGGTTAGGAAGAAAGAAAGATAAACTAGATTAATACAATGGAGGATATTAAAGAAAGGGAGGGTAAAGAAAAAGCATGGTGAGTGGAAGGCATCAAAGAAAAAAAAAAAAAAAGACAAAAGCAATCCAGCCAGGTATATCCACAATTCCAATAAAAGAGAATTGATCTCATAATTTCCAAGATAAATTTTCAGGGTTTTTAAAATCTGTTAAGAGAATAGTTGTAAAATGTAATGGCACAGGAATGTTGAAAATAAATAGGAAAATATACAGCAGGAACATATTAGCCAAAAAGACCTGAGTATATTTATGCTTCAGTGTCAGATAAAGTAGACTTTTAAGGCAAAATTTCACAGGAGGGAGGCTGGGAGTGAGGAGAGAGGAACAGGAGATGGTGAATATGTCTTTCAAAGGATGTCCTGGTAAGTTGAGTAGGGAAGTGAGGCAATAGTCTGAGAGAGAAGTGGAGTCAAGAGTTTAAGATGTGAAGAATAACATGTTTTATCTTTTTAATTGTGGCAACAATTAAGCACAAAACTTAAAATTTGCCATCTTCACCATTTTTAAGCCTATAGTTAGTAGTATTAAGTGCATTCATGTTGTACCACCATCACCACCATCCACCTCCGGAACTTTCCCATGCCAAGTTATTTTATGGATAATAATGACAGAGTGCTGTAGGTGATGCAGGTGAGTGGGGAAAAGTCTTGGAGAGATGCCCTTGGATGGACAAGAAGGGACAAGTCGGGCTGGAGCTGGCCTTAGGTAGGAGCAGGGACTGTCCATCTGCTGTCACAGGAGGGTGGGCCAGGTGATGGGCACAGAAGCTACGGGAAGTAGATGTGGGGGCACAAAGCTATGGCGGTCCTCTTCTAAGGGTTCAATTTTCTTGGTGAAATAGGAAGCAAGGTAGTCAGTTGAGAGCAAGGATGGGGGAGAAGTCATAAATAATACTCAATTCCTACTCTACACAAATGTAGAAGAATCTGTGTGGCATGTCCACAGTGTTAGAATCTAATCATTACATGGGCATTAGCTTTCTAAACAACCACAGAAAACTAGGATTCTAAAATCACAGACTCTACCACTCCAGATCTTTTTCCACTATGGGCCAACTTATCTTAGCAAGAATAAATAGAGGTTAGAACATTACTAAAGGTAAATCAATTCTAATTCTGAATTAGAGTCTATTGACTCAAGCTTATTGATCCTACTTACCAATTGAAGAATCTTTTTGCACACATTTTTTTTGATTTTGCAAAGATTTTTATTTTTCACTTCTTAAAAATTAGTTTCAGAGGTAGAACTTAGTGATTCATCAGTTGCATATAACACCCAGTGCTTATTACATCAAGTACCCTCCTTAATGCCCATCATCCAATTATCCCTTCTGACCACCCACTCCCCTCCAGCAACTCTGAGTTTGTTTCCTAGAGCTAAGAGTCTCTTATGGTTTGCCTTCCTCCCAATTTTCATCTTATTTTTCCTTCCCTTCCCCTACGTTCATTTGTTTTTTTCTTAAATTCCACATGTGAGTGAAATCATATGATATTTGTTTTTCTCTGACTGACTTATTTCGCTTAGCATAATACCCTCTAGTTCCATCCATGTTGCTGCAAATAGCAAGATTTCATTCTTTTTGATGGCTGAGTAATTTTCCTGTGTGTGTGTGTGTGTGTGTGTGTGTGTGTGTGTATAATATATATACCACATCTTCTTTATCCATTCATCTGTCAATGGACATCAGGACTCTTTCCATAGTTTGGCTATTGTGCACATTGCTGCTATAAACATTGGGGTGCAGTTGCCCCTTTGAATGACTATGTTTGTATCCTTTAAATAAATAGTGAGTAGTGCAATTTCTGGGTCATAGGGTAGTTCTATTTTCAACTTTTTGAGGAATCTCCCCACTGTTTTCCACAGTGGCTGTACCAGTTTGCATTCCCACCAACAGTGTAAGAGGGTTCCGCTTTCTCCACATCCTCATCAACATCTGTTGTTTCATGAGTTGTTAATTTTAGCCATTCTGACAGGTGTGAGGTGGCATCTCATTGTGGTTTTGATTTGTATTTCCCTGAAGCCGATTGATGTTGGGCATTTTTTTCATGTGTCTGTTGGCCATTTCTATGTCTTCTTTGGAGAAATGTCTGTTCATGTTTTCTGCGCATTTCTTGACTGTATTTTTTTGTTTTTTGGGGTATTGAGTTTGATAAGTTCTTCATAGGTCTTGGATACTAGCCCTTTATCTGATAAGACAATTGCAAATATCTTCTCCCATTTTGTAGGTTGCCTTTTAGTTTTGTTGTCTGTTTTCTTTGTGTGCAAAAGCTTTTTATTTTGATGAGGTCCCAATAGTTCATTTTTGCTTTTTTAAAAAAATTTTTATTGTTATGTTAATCACCATACATTACATCATTAGTTTTTGATGTAGTGTTCCATGATTCATTGTTTGTGTGTAACACCCAGTGCTCCATGCAGAACGTGCCCTCTTTTTTTTTTTTTTTTAAGATTTTATTTATTTGAGAGAGAGAGAATGAGTGAGAGAGAGCACACATGAGAGAGGGGAGGGTCAGAGGGAGAAGCAGATTCCCTGCTGAGCAGGGAGCCCAATGCGGGACTCCAGGGTCATGACCTGAGCCGAAGGCAGTCACTTAACCAACTAAGACACCCAGGCATCCCAGAACGTGCCCTCTTTAATACCCATCACCAGGCTAACCCATCCTCCCGCCCCCCTCCCCTCTAGAACCCTCAGTTTGTTTTTCAGAGTCCACTGTCTCTCATGGTTCGTCTCCCCCTCCGATTTCCCTCTATTCATTCTTCCCCTCCTGCTATCTTCTTCTTCTTCTTTTTTTTTTTTTTAACATATATTGTATTATTTGTTTCAGAGGTACAGATCTGAGATTCAACAGTCTTGCACAATTCACAGCGCTCACCATAGCACATACCCTCCCCAATGTCTATCACCCAGCCACCCCATCCATCCCACCCCCCACCACTCCAGCAACCCTCAGTTTGTTTCCTGAGATTAAGAATTCCTCATATCAGTGAGGTCATATGATACATGTCTTTCTCTGATTGACTTATTTCGATCAGCATAACACCCTCCATTCCATCCACATCGTTGCAAATGGCAAGATCTCATTCTTTTTGATGGCTGCATAATATTCCATTGTATATATATACCACAACTTCTTTATCCATTCATCTGTCGATGGACATCTTGGCTCTTTCACAGTTTGGCTATTGTGGACATTGCTGCTATAAACATCAGGGTGCACATACCCCTTCGGATCCCTACATTTGTATCTTTGGGGTAAATACCCAGTAGTGCAATTGCTGGGTCATAGGGTAGCTCTATTTTCAACTTTTTGAGGAACCTCCATACTGTTTTCCAGAGTGGCTGCACCAGCTTGCATTCCCACCAACAGTGTAGGAGGGTTCCCCTTTCTCCGCATCCCCACCAACATCTGTCGTTTCCTGACTTGTTAATTTTAGCCATTCTGACTGGTGTGAGGTAGTATCTCATTGAGGTTTTGATTTGGATTTCCCTGATGCGGAGCGATGTTGAACACTTTTTCACGTGTCTGTTGGCCATTTGGATGTCTTCTTCGGAAAAATGTCTGTTCATGTCTTCTGCCCATTTCTTGATTGGATTATTTGTTCTTTGGGTGTTGAGTTTAAGTTCTTTATAGATTTTGGGTACTAGCCCTTTATCTGATATGCCATTTGCAAATATCTTCTCCCATTCTGTCAGTTGTCTTTTGGTTTTGTTGACTGTTTCTTTTCTTTTCTTTTTTTTTTTTTTAAAGATTTTATTTATTTATTTGACAGAGAGAGACACAGCGAGAGAGGGAACACAAGCAGCGGGAGAGGGAGAAGCAGGCTTCTTGCCGAACAGGAAGCCTGATGCGGGGCTCGATCCCAGGACCCTGGGATCATGACCTGAGCCGAAGGCAGACGCTTAATGACTGAGCCACCCAGGTGCCCCGACTGTTTCTTGTGCTGTGCAAAAGCTTTTTATCTTGTTGAAGTCCCAATAGTTCATTTTTGCCCTTGCTTCCCTTGCCTTTGGCGATGTTTCTAGGAAGAAGTTGCTGCGGCTGAGGTCAAAGAGGTTGCTGCCTGTGTTCTCCTTTAGGATTTTGATGGACTCCTATCTCATATTTAGGTCTTTCAACCATTTGGAGTCTATTTTTGTATGTGGTGTAAGGAAATGGTCCAGTTTCATTCTTCTGCATGTGGCTGTCCAATTTTCCCAACACCATTTGTTGAAGAGACTGTTGTTTTTCCATTGGACATTCTTTCCTGCTTTGTCAAAGATTAGTTGACCATAGAGTTGAGGGTCCATTTCTGGGCTCTCTATTCTGTTTCATTGATCTATGTGTCTGTTTTTGTGTCAGTACCATACTGTCTTGATGATGACAGCTTTGTAATAGAGCTGGAAGTCCGGAATTGTGATGCCGCCAGCTTTGCTTTTCTTTTTCAACATTCCTCTGGCTATTTGGGGTCTTTTCTGGTTCCATACAAATTTTAGGATTATTTGTTCCATTTCTTTGAAAAAAGTAGATGGTATTTTGATGGGGATTGCATTGAATGTGTAGATTGCTCTAGGTAGCATTGACATCTTCACAATATTTGTTCTTCCAATCCATGAGCATGGAAC
>NW_022590836.1:0-9892 GCF_004348235.1 Phoca vitulina
AAGAAAGAAAGAAAGAAAGAAAGAAAGAAAGAAAGAAAGAAAGAAAGGCTGAGAACTTCCTAGACCTGGAGAGAGATTGGATATCCAAGTTCATGAAACTAGTAGACCACTCCATAATTTCAATCCAAAAGAGATCTCCTTTAAGACACATTATAATTAAACTGCAAAAATCAAATACAAAGAAAAAGTCTTAAGCAGCAAGAGAAAAGAAAACTGAACCTACAAAGGAACCCCCATTAGTCTATCAGTGGATTTATCAGAAAAACAAATGTATAGATCAGGAGAGAGTGAGATGATATATTCAAAGTGTTGAAAGAATAAACTGCCAGCCAAGAATACTACATCTTGCAAAGTTATTTTTCAGAAATGAAGGAGAAATAAATAATTTTTTTAAATATTTATTTATTCATTATTTATTTATTTATTAGAGAGAGAGAACAAAACCGGGGGGAGGGGCAGAAGGAGAGGGAGAGAGAGAATCTCAAGTAGACTCCAAATTGAGCAGGCAGCCCCACATGGGGCTTGATCTCATGACCCTGAGATAATGACCTGAGCTGAAAGCAAGAGCCAGACACTTAACTGACTGAGTCACCCAGCCACCTGGAGAAATAAAGAATTTTTAAGACAAATACATAATAACTAGAACTGCCTTCCAAAGAATTCTGAAAGGAGTTCTTCAAGCTGTAATAAAGAACACTTAGTGACAAGATACATAAGAAAATACATAACACACTAATATAGGTAAATATATAGTCAAATTTAGAATATTCTACTACTGTAATATGCTGATGCGTTAACTACTTAACTATAGTATATGGTTAAAGGAAAAGAGTATTAAAAATATCTACAGCTACTATAATTTGTTAATTAATACAGAATATATAGAGGTAAATTGTAGTATTAAAAACAGAAAAGATGAGTAGAAAGGTAAAGTTTTTGCATGTGATCAAATTTAAGTTGTTATAAGCATAAAGTAGACTGTTGCATCTCTAAGATGTTTTATCTAAAGCTAATAGTAATTACAAAGAAAACACCTGTAGTAGGTCCACAAAAGGTAAAAGGAAGGGAATCAGAGCAAAGTACAATGGAAAATCATCAATTCACAAAGGAAGGCAGCAAGAGGTAGAAAGTAACAAGAGAACTATAAAGCAACCAGAAAATAATTTAAAAGGTGGCTCTAGTAAGGAGATTAGATCAGTAATACCTTCTAACAAAGAAAGGCCCAGGCTCATATGGATTTACTGGTGAAATGTACCAAATATTTAAAGAAGAATTAACACCAATCCTGCTTAAATTATTCCAAAAAATTGAAGAGGAGGAGTCACTTCTAAACTCATTTTACCAGGCCAGCATTACCCTGATGCCAAAGCCAGATAAGGACACTACAAGAAGACCATAGACTAATATTCCTAATGAATGCAAAAATCCTCAACAAAATATTAGCAAGCTGAATTCAACAACACATTAAAAGAATCATTCACCATGATCAGATGAGATTTATCTCTGGGATGCAAGGATGATATACAAAAATCAATAAATAGGACTTACCACATTAATAGAATGAAAGATAAAAATCAAATGATCATCTCAATTGGTTCAGGAAAAGCATTGGACAAAATACAACATGCTTTCATTATAAAAAAAAAATCAACAAATTTCGTATAGAAGGAACACACCACAATATAATAAAAGCTATATATGCCAAGCCCACAGCTAACATCATACTTAATGGTGAAAGATTGAAAGCTCTTCCTCTAAGATCAAGACAAAGATAAAAATGCCCATGCTCTTATTTAATATAGTACTAGAAGTTGTAGCCAGAACAATCAAGCAAAATAAAGAAATAAATGGCATCCAAATCAGAAAGGAATTAAAATTGTTTATGTTTGTAGATGATACAATATTATATATACAAATCCTAAAGACTCTACCAAAAAACTTAGAATTAGTCAAAAAATTCAGTAAAGTTGCAGAATACAAAATCAACATACAGAAATCAGTTGCAAGTCTATATTCTAACAATGAGATATTTGAAAAAGAAAGAAAAATTGCATTCACAATAACATCAAAAATAGTAATATACTTAGGAATACATGTAACCAGAAGCTGAAAATCTGTACACTGAAAACTATAAGACTTTGCTGAAAAATTGAAGAAGACACAAATAGAAAGATATCCCATGACCATGGACCAGAAAAATTAATAGTTGCTAAAATATCCATACCATCTATATATTCAATGCAATTCCTACCAAAATTCCAATAGCATTTTTCACAGAATTAGGAAAAAACTTTCCTCAAATTTGTGTGGAATCACAAAGACTGCTAATAGCCAAAGCAATCCCGAAGAGAAAAACAAAACAGAAGGCAACAAACTTCCTGATTTCAATCTATAATACAAACCTATAGTAATTTAAACAGTACAATACTGGCATAGAAATAGACATATAGATCAATAGAAAAGAATCAAGAGCTTAATAATAAACCCCGGCATGCATATTAATATTTGACAAGGGAGCCAAGAATACTCAATGGGGAAAGGATAGTTTTTTTTAACAAATTATGTTGGGAAAACTGCATAACCACATGCAGAAAAATTAAATTGAATCCTTACACCACTCACAAACTTAAAATGGATTAAAGACTTCACCATAAGACCTGAACCCATTAAACTCCTAGAAGAAAACAGGGGAAAATATCCTTGGCATTTGTCTTAGCAACAATCTTTTTTAATATGAACCAAACACAAGCAATAAAAGCGAAGATCAGTAAACGGGATTACATCCACCAAAAGGTTTCTGTACTATAAAATAATTCACAAAACGAAAAATGTCACCTACAGAATGGGAGAACATAAAGGAACTGAGCAGACATTTTGCCAAAGAAGACATACAAATGACCAAAGGTTACATGAACAATATTCAGCATCACTGCTTATCAGGGAAAAGCTAATCAAAACCACAATGAGATATCATGCCACACCTGTTAGAATGGCAATCATCAAAAAGACAAAAGATGGTAACAAGTGTTGCAAGGATGTGGAGAAATGGGAAATGGAGAAATTGTTACATCCGCTATGGAAAATATGAAGTTTCCTCAAAAAAATAAAAAAAGAAGTACCATATGATCTAACAATCCCACTTCTGTATATATATATCTAAAATAAATGAAAACAGGATATCAAAGAGATGTCTGTAATCTCATGTTTATTGCAGCCTTATTCACAATAGCCAAGATGTGGAAACAACCTGTTTCAGTCAGTGGATGAATAAAGAAGATGTGGCATATATATACACACATACCCACACACACAAATATAATTCAGCCGTAAGAAGGACGTCCGCTGTTTGTGACAACATGGATGAACCTTGAGGGTATTATGCTAAGTGAAATAAGTCAGACAGAAAAGACATACTATGTGATCTCACTTATATGTGTAATCTAAAAAAGCCACACTCATAGAAACAGAGTAGAATGGGGCTGGGCAGGGGGTGTTGGGGATGGAAATATTGGCCAGTGTGTACAAACTTCCAGTTTGATGATGAATACGTTTTGGGAACCTAATGTATAGCATGGCGATATTATTATCAATACTATATTATAATACTTGACAAAGCTCCTAAGAGAGATTTTAAATATTCTTATCACAAATAATAAATGGTAATTCTGGGATATGATGGAGGTATTAGCTAGAGCAATAGTGGTAATTATTTTGCAATATATAAGTGTATTTTTTTTTAAAGATTTCATTTATTTGACAGAGAGATACACAGCGAGAGGGGAACACAAGCAGGGGGAGTGGGAGAGGGAGAAGCAGTCTTCCTGCAAGCCCGATGTGGGGCTCGATCCCAGGACCCTGGGATCAGGACCTGAGCCGAAGGGAGACACTCAACGACTAAGCCACCCAGGCGCCCCTATATAAGTGTATTTTAATCAACATATTGTACCTCTTAAACTTACACAATGTCATATGTCAATTATATTTCAACAAAGCTGGAAAAAAAAGAGTACCTGGCTCTACACTAAATGTCAAAGCTATGCTTTACATCTAAGCGTATCTAATAGCTTTATACATCAATTTTTTTTTGCATATAGATATTGACAAAATAGAGGTCATACTGAGAATGGTGACTATGATACTCAGGAACTTGAAGCATATTATGAAGAAAAATCGAAGCTGTCAAGTATAAGAACATTGGATAAAAATTACATAGATTTTCGCTTAATATAAAGAACTTTACAATCATGATTATCTGAGACAATATATTCCAAACATTTTCATTTTCCTGATGGGTACATAGCTACATTACATTTCCTAGTCCTTTGAAAGTAAGTACTTCCAGCTGACTGAGATACTAGCAGAAGTAATATACACAAAACCCAGGCCTGATACATAAGATCTCCCATGCATGATCTTTCATCTCTTTTTCACCTCTGACAATTAAGTGGAAAATACTATAAAGACCTATTAGGATGGTGGTATTCTAAGATAGATCCTGTACCTCTACTCTCCTGAAACCCATGATTAGGCTTAATTAAGTGATAAATAAACTTCCTATTTATTAAGCTATTGAGATCTGGAATTTATCTGTTGCAGCAAACAGTACCACTTATACTAGGTAGTCTAGTATTCAAGGACAAATTATATTCCCATGTGCCAGTTATTTTCCTGTTTTCTCTCACACTCATACTCTGCTCTTTTTGGCAGAGGAGCTAACTTTAAAAAGTTTTTTTTGTTTTCAGGCCACCTTGCCAATTGCTTTAATAGAAGCTACTGGCAGAAGATCGGTGGATGAAAGGAAGGAAGAAGCCCAAATGTTCCTCCCTCTCCCTCAATCCCCATCTCTGACAAAAGAGCATTGGCTACTTCTTTGCATGATTGAACTCCTGCAAGTAGGGTTTACCATGGTTATAGTTTCTGGGGTATGGTCTGGACTGCTAGACTGTGGTAGGAGTCTCTGTCCTTGGTCACACGAGGTATAGGTTTAAGAGCAGCTTCCTAAATTTGCTAAACTCAGAATTAATTTACATTTCCTGATTGCTTTTATAGCTAACAGTTTCATAATTGCTTGTCTATATTAAATATCTTTGTTTGTTTTGTTACCTGGCATGAGTTTTGTTCTCCTGGCTGGATAATGAAATGCTTCACTTTGGTTGCTAGCAATGATATATGTGAAATTAAGATATAGGATCAACCTCTATATTAGATGATATTCAAAGCCATTTCATAGTCAAATGAAATAACTTCATTTCAAAGATTGAGTAGACATGCTAAAAGTAGTACATTACTCAAGATACTGCAGTTGTAATAGAAAACTCAAGATAGCTTAAACAATATAATTCAACTGCTTTTACACCTGAAAATAGAGAGGTGGTGGGGTAGTGGGGGTGTCAGATTCAGTAATATTAGGGCCACATTTCCATTCCTGTGTGTTTCACCTCTACCCTCCATCATATACTCGTCATCTGAAGGTTGCATGCTGTGGTCTGATTGGCTTAGTTCTGGATCATCAGTGGTGCATCTTTGCTTACAACCATTATGACCAGCCCTAGAGCCAGACACATTGTATATCCTATCCAAATCAAATAGTCGTAACACTTCCAGAAATTAATGGCTTTCTAAAGAAAAAGGATGTTTTTAGAGAGAAGGAAGAGGGAGAATGGATGCCATGTAAATAATTAGCAAGTGTCCACAGTGAATATTTAGAATTTCAATTTTTCTTTTTAAGTAGAACTCTTTTCTCCTTTTACGTCACTCAGGTCTTTAAACAGATCTGAAATTAGATTAGCCTGAATGGAGTAAATCTGGCCATCATCTGCTATCGTATTGGGTTCTAATAAGATCTTCAGAAAGGCAATTTTTACAGAGGTAATGGGTAAAATGTAATGGAAAATTTGATCAGTGTTACACTCTTAAAATCCTCTTGTAAAAGTAATTATTAAAACTCACTGTGAATTCAAATATAAGTACATTTCCTAAATTATTTCAAAATGTACATGGCCAATTAGGAAACCCATCTGTAGATTATTTTCCTATAGGAGCCTAAAATATGTTTAGAATGATAAATATAGTGATTAGTGACAATGAAATATTATAGCCAAGATGTGTGTGTTTTCTTTAGACACTCTAGAGTTTTATGATTTATAACTTGTTAGTTGAGATCGAGCAATTACATTTTCACCAAGGTGTTATTTAATGTTCATATTAATAGGAATCATGAATATATTTGAGTGCTTATTTTGACCAGAATACTGCACTAAGCATACCTCATTTATTTCCCACAATAGTTTTATTAATTTAATACTATTATCTCCATTTATAGATAAGGAGGTTGAGTTTAATAGAAAGAAGTAAACAAGGGCTCTTAAACTGCTAAAGTACAATTAACAATTGTGTGGCTATAATAAGACCCTTGCACTTTTCTTGATATCAGTTGATTTTTCACTATTGTAGCCTGATCTTAGCTAAGCAAACAACTTTAAATAAAGTAGAAAGCAGCATTTATTTAGAGCAAGAGATAGTAGTACCCTCTTCAACAACAGTAACCATAGCAATGAAATCATATTCAGTTTAAAAGTTATTAACAAAAGCAGAAAATAACAAGCCATCAAAAAAGGAGTCAAGAAGGAGCCCATGAGCTATTCATTCTCCAAAAATTGCTTCTCCAGCTTCACATTAACGCTAATAAAATTTAAGACAGAACTAAAGAGCCACAAAAGGAAGGAGAGGGCGGGGGTGGAAGAGAGCGCTGGGAGCTAAGACATGAACACTCTCCTCAGCTCCAACATTGATAGTTGTAAAGAAGAGGTCTCAGAAGTGTACATTCTTTTGGCAAGAATTCTAGTCTCCTTTGGTCTCCATATATACAGCTTTGCTTCCATTCTTTATGCTTCTCATCTGATACTACAAAAATCGTTAATTCCTATGTGAGCCATCCCCCATTCTCCCAATATAATCCACATGCAGGTCTGTATCTTCCCAATTTTTACCCCATCTCCCAACTCCTCCCCAACTTCTAAAAACTTTCCACTGTACCACTGGAACTCACAGTCACTAATCAGCATAATGTCCCATTGTCTAACATTTCAGAATGTTCCCTTCTTCTTCTTGTTCTGAGAGAAAGTTGATCTTCCTCTGAAGATACTACCTTTTCTTTAGTCTACTCAAATAGTAAATGCTTTCTCTGTAATACCCTCAGAAAATAGACTGATTGTCCTTCTAGTTGTTGACACTCAATCATTTTTTTCTCTTTTTCCTAAAAATCTCTATCATAAATTACTTATCAATTGATTATCCTCTACTACCCATGCTTATTGAAATCATCTAAAAAACTTAGATCATCTTGTTTGTCTTTGAAACATTCAGTTCCTGAATTTTTGTCATTATCTTCAATGTTTCTGTTATAGTTTGGGGTGATTTCACTATCCATGTAAATTATTATAGCATCACTGTTGACTATTCAAGTCCTTGGCATCTCCACTTCTACTTGTGTTGATTTTAGTTACTTTGACCAGTCACTTCCTAGGCATACCCTAGATCCAGTCATTAACAATAACTGTAACCCTATCATAATCTCAATTTCAAGCATCCTACTCTCTAATGTCTCTTATAGATCCAGCTCATACACTCTAGAAGACTAGTAGCATCAACAATCTATTCAAATTTATCAAATTTTTATTTACTTTTAATCCCATAATGTCTTCTCTTTTTTCCTTATCCTTGATAAGTCTCACCACCCAATCAAAATAATTACTTTTATAGTAAACTTCCTTTTCCCTCATTTGCTTAATCTCTTTAACCCTTTAAATTCAACATTTTAGGACACCTGGGTGGCTCAGTCAGTTAAGTGTCTGCCTTCAGCTCAGGTCATGATCCCAGGGTCCTGCTCCCCTGCTCAGTGGGAAGCCTGCTTCTCCCTCTCCCTCTGCTGCTCCCCCTGCTTGCCCCCGCCCTCTGTGTGTCGAATAAATAAATAAAATCTTTAAAAAATAAAAAAATAAAAAATAAATTCAACATTTTGCCAATTCTGATTCTGTATTTGTATAATTAGATGGGACTGGAAACACACACATGATGCCTTGTATCATGATAAATTTATGAGAATAAACTTCAAGTATTCCCTTAGTGCTGCAGAGAAATCATAGAATCTTTCCCCAGGTTAGTCACTCACTCTCCTGGATGACTATTTCAAATTTTCTCATTTCTCTTGTAAATCTTAATGTCTTCTGTTTCATTTTCATTCTAACATTACTTACCATCTCATTGAGAATAATGTAAACATTAAAAATGTTCACCCCAGTTCAATGTATCTATCTACCTTTCTTTCCTCCCGTTATTATGGGCATGCTCTGTGCATATGAACGCCAATCCTTCCATTCTGTACTAGATCTCATTGCCTATTCAAAGACTTTACAGCAGTTTAACACTCTCCCTCTCCTGCTTCACTCAAGGTGATCTAAATCATTACCATCAGCATATATATTATTCTGCTGGCACATATATGATGCATATGCATTGATTTATACACATTATTTCTCTCATTAAAAGTTAACTTTCTATTGACAGCTCTCCCCTTTATCTGTGCTTATCCCCTTTATCACATACTTTCCCCCTTTGGAGAAAAATTCCTTGAGAAAGTTTTTCATACTAGTTGCTTAAAATTCTGTTTGTATATACTCTATTGAATTCATACCAAAAGACTGCTCCTAAATTTTTATTCCAATTCTTATACTAAGTCATTTTCCAGTCCTCATCTTACTTGACCTATCAGTAGACATTTGACATAGGTATGTATCTTCCTTTCTTTAAGCACATACTTCACTTGCATTTCAAGGCAATATACTATCTTGTATTAATTCTACCTAACTGGTTAATTTATTATTGTGATAGGCCGAATAATTTGGGAGTTGTGAATGTGTTTGCCTTACATGGAAAAGGGTTCTCATAAGAAAGGAGACTGGAGGGTCAGATCAGAAAAGATGTGATGGCAGAAACACAGGTCAGAGTAATAGGATTTCTGGCTTCCATAATGGAGGAAAGGGCCATGAAACAAGGAATGCAAGGGGCCTCTAGATGCTGGAAAAAACAAAGAACTAATTCTCCCCTAGATGGTCCAGAAGGAATGTAAGCCTGACAACATTTTTATTTTAGTCCAGTGAAGCCCATTTTTGGCTTCTGAACTTCAGGACTCTAAGAAAATTAATTTGTTGTTTTATCCACAACATTTGTAGTATCTTGTTATAGCAGCAATAGAAAACTAATACAGGCATATATGCCTTTGTTGGTCTCTCTTCTTTTCTTAACTACATTCTAGGCATCAGTTCTTAATTTCTCTATCCTTCACTTCTTTTCCTCTCTGCTCCTCTTTACTTTCCATCTCTTCCTTTTCTTCCTTCTCCCTTTCCTTGTCCTCTCTTATTTATCTTCATGTACTCTCTTGGTGATCTCTTTCAGGTTCATAGCTTTGAAAAATATTTAAATATTAATGATTCCTAAATTTTTATTTCCAGGCAGAATGTCACTTTTATTCTCCAGATTTCACTAATTATCATCTCCTTTTAGGACTAGTGAACATCTTGAAAGTCACAAATTCAATTTTTTTAAAAAACAAAACTCATCTTCTACCACACATACACATGCAAAAATAAATAAATAATAAAATTAAAATAAAATTAAATAAAATAAAGCAAAATGACTTTCCTGTGTTCATTAATCACAATTCTATTCTTCCAGTTCCAATCCAAAAACTTTGTAGTCATTCCTGAGTCCTTTTTTTTTTTTCTCAAGACTCACATTCAACTCATCAGTAAGTCCTGCTTGCTCTACCTTTAAATTATATCTAAAACTACACTTATCACCAGCTACACTGCTACTATCTTCACCCAATTTACCA
>NW_022590837.1:0-9892 GCF_004348235.1 Phoca vitulina
AAGAAAGAAAGAAAGAAAGAAAGAAAGAAAGAAAGAAAGAAAGAAAGGCTGAGAACTTCCTAGACCTGGAGAGAGATTGGATATCCAAGTTCATGAAACTAGTAGACCACTCCATAATTTCAATCCAAAAGAGATCTCCTTTAAGACACATTATAATTAAACTGCAAAAATCAAATACAAAGAAAAAGTCTTAAGCAGCAAGAGAAAAGAAAACTGAACCTACAAAGGAACCCCCATTAGTCTATCAGTGGATTTATCAGAAAAACAAATGTATAGATCAGGAGAGAGTGAGATGATATATTCAAAGTGTTGAAAGAATAAACTGCCAGCCAAGAATACTACATCTTGCAAAGTTATTTTTCAGAAATGAAGGAGAAATAAATAATTTTTTTAAATATTTATTTATTCATTATTTATTTATTTATTAGAGAGAGAGAACAAAACCGGGGGGAGGGGCAGAAGGAGAGGGAGAGAGAGAATCTCAAGTAGACTCCAAATTGAGCAGGCAGCCCCACATGGGGCTTGATCTCATGACCCTGAGATAATGACCTGAGCTGAAAGCAAGAGCCAGACACTTAACTGACTGAGTCACCCAGCCACCTGGAGAAATAAAGAATTTTTAAGACAAATACATAATAACTAGAACTGCCTTCCAAAGAATTCTGAAAGGAGTTCTTCAAGCTGTAATAAAGAACACTTAGTGACAAGATACATAAGAAAATACATAACACACTAATATAGGTAAATATATAGTCAAATTTAGAATATTCTACTACTGTAATATGCTGATGCGTTAACTACTTAACTATAGTATATGGTTAAAGGAAAAGAGTATTAAAAATATCTACAGCTACTATAATTTGTTAATTAATACAGAATATATAGAGGTAAATTGTAGTATTAAAAACAGAAAAGATGAGTAGAAAGGTAAAGTTTTTGCATGTGATCAAATTTAAGTTGTTATAAGCATAAAGTAGACTGTTGCATCTCTAAGATGTTTTATCTAAAGCTAATAGTAATTACAAAGAAAACACCTGTAGTAGGTCCACAAAAGGTAAAAGGAAGGGAATCAGAGCAAAGTACAATGGAAAATCATCAATTCACAAAGGAAGGCAGCAAGAGGTAGAAAGTAACAAGAGAACTATAAAGCAACCAGAAAATAATTTAAAAGGTGGCTCTAGTAAGGAGATTAGATCAGTAATACCTTCTAACAAAGAAAGGCCCAGGCTCATATGGATTTACTGGTGAAATGTACCAAATATTTAAAGAAGAATTAACACCAATCCTGCTTAAATTATTCCAAAAAATTGAAGAGGAGGAGTCACTTCTAAACTCATTTTACCAGGCCAGCATTACCCTGATGCCAAAGCCAGATAAGGACACTACAAGAAGACCATAGACTAATATTCCTAATGAATGCAAAAATCCTCAACAAAATATTAGCAAGCTGAATTCAACAACACATTAAAAGAATCATTCACCATGATCAGATGAGATTTATCTCTGGGATGCAAGGATGATATACAAAAATCAATAAATAGGACTTACCACATTAATAGAATGAAAGATAAAAATCAAATGATCATCTCAATTGGTTCAGGAAAAGCATTGGACAAAATACAACATGCTTTCATTATAAAAAAAAAATCAACAAATTTCGTATAGAAGGAACACACCACAATATAATAAAAGCTATATATGCCAAGCCCACAGCTAACATCATACTTAATGGTGAAAGATTGAAAGCTCTTCCTCTAAGATCAAGACAAAGATAAAAATGCCCATGCTCTTATTTAATATAGTACTAGAAGTTGTAGCCAGAACAATCAAGCAAAATAAAGAAATAAATGGCATCCAAATCAGAAAGGAATTAAAATTGTTTATGTTTGTAGATGATACAATATTATATATACAAATCCTAAAGACTCTACCAAAAAACTTAGAATTAGTCAAAAAATTCAGTAAAGTTGCAGAATACAAAATCAACATACAGAAATCAGTTGCAAGTCTATATTCTAACAATGAGATATTTGAAAAAGAAAGAAAAATTGCATTCACAATAACATCAAAAATAGTAATATACTTAGGAATACATGTAACCAGAAGCTGAAAATCTGTACACTGAAAACTATAAGACTTTGCTGAAAAATTGAAGAAGACACAAATAGAAAGATATCCCATGACCATGGACCAGAAAAATTAATAGTTGCTAAAATATCCATACCATCTATATATTCAATGCAATTCCTACCAAAATTCCAATAGCATTTTTCACAGAATTAGGAAAAAACTTTCCTCAAATTTGTGTGGAATCACAAAGACTGCTAATAGCCAAAGCAATCCCGAAGAGAAAAACAAAACAGAAGGCAACAAACTTCCTGATTTCAATCTATAATACAAACCTATAGTAATTTAAACAGTACAATACTGGCATAGAAATAGACATATAGATCAATAGAAAAGAATCAAGAGCTTAATAATAAACCCCGGCATGCATATTAATATTTGACAAGGGAGCCAAGAATACTCAATGGGGAAAGGATAGTTTTTTTTAACAAATTATGTTGGGAAAACTGCATAACCACATGCAGAAAAATTAAATTGAATCCTTACACCACTCACAAACTTAAAATGGATTAAAGACTTCACCATAAGACCTGAACCCATTAAACTCCTAGAAGAAAACAGGGGAAAATATCCTTGGCATTTGTCTTAGCAACAATCTTTTTTAATATGAACCAAACACAAGCAATAAAAGCGAAGATCAGTAAACGGGATTACATCCACCAAAAGGTTTCTGTACTATAAAATAATTCACAAAACGAAAAATGTCACCTACAGAATGGGAGAACATAAAGGAACTGAGCAGACATTTTGCCAAAGAAGACATACAAATGACCAAAGGTTACATGAACAATATTCAGCATCACTGCTTATCAGGGAAAAGCTAATCAAAACCACAATGAGATATCATGCCACACCTGTTAGAATGGCAATCATCAAAAAGACAAAAGATGGTAACAAGTGTTGCAAGGATGTGGAGAAATGGGAAATGGAGAAATTGTTACATCCGCTATGGAAAATATGAAGTTTCCTCAAAAAAATAAAAAAAGAAGTACCATATGATCTAACAATCCCACTTCTGTATATATATATCTAAAATAAATGAAAACAGGATATCAAAGAGATGTCTGTAATCTCATGTTTATTGCAGCCTTATTCACAATAGCCAAGATGTGGAAACAACCTGTTTCAGTCAGTGGATGAATAAAGAAGATGTGGCATATATATACACACATACCCACACACACAAATATAATTCAGCCGTAAGAAGGACGTCCGCTGTTTGTGACAACATGGATGAACCTTGAGGGTATTATGCTAAGTGAAATAAGTCAGACAGAAAAGACATACTATGTGATCTCACTTATATGTGTAATCTAAAAAAGCCACACTCATAGAAACAGAGTAGAATGGGGCTGGGCAGGGGGTGTTGGGGATGGAAATATTGGCCAGTGTGTACAAACTTCCAGTTTGATGATGAATACGTTTTGGGAACCTAATGTATAGCATGGCGATATTATTATCAATACTATATTATAATACTTGACAAAGCTCCTAAGAGAGATTTTAAATATTCTTATCACAAATAATAAATGGTAATTCTGGGATATGATGGAGGTATTAGCTAGAGCAATAGTGGTAATTATTTTGCAATATATAAGTGTATTTTTTTTTAAAGATTTCATTTATTTGACAGAGAGATACACAGCGAGAGGGGAACACAAGCAGGGGGAGTGGGAGAGGGAGAAGCAGTCTTCCTGCAAGCCCGATGTGGGGCTCGATCCCAGGACCCTGGGATCAGGACCTGAGCCGAAGGGAGACACTCAACGACTAAGCCACCCAGGCGCCCCTATATAAGTGTATTTTAATCAACATATTGTACCTCTTAAACTTACACAATGTCATATGTCAATTATATTTCAACAAAGCTGGAAAAAAAAGAGTACCTGGCTCTACACTAAATGTCAAAGCTATGCTTTACATCTAAGCGTATCTAATAGCTTTATACATCAATTTTTTTTTGCATATAGATATTGACAAAATAGAGGTCATACTGAGAATGGTGACTATGATACTCAGGAACTTGAAGCATATTATGAAGAAAAATCGAAGCTGTCAAGTATAAGAACATTGGATAAAAATTACATAGATTTTCGCTTAATATAAAGAACTTTACAATCATGATTATCTGAGACAATATATTCCAAACATTTTCATTTTCCTGATGGGTACATAGCTACATTACATTTCCTAGTCCTTTGAAAGTAAGTACTTCCAGCTGACTGAGATACTAGCAGAAGTAATATACACAAAACCCAGGCCTGATACATAAGATCTCCCATGCATGATCTTTCATCTCTTTTTCACCTCTGACAATTAAGTGGAAAATACTATAAAGACCTATTAGGATGGTGGTATTCTAAGATAGATCCTGTACCTCTACTCTCCTGAAACCCATGATTAGGCTTAATTAAGTGATAAATAAACTTCCTATTTATTAAGCTATTGAGATCTGGAATTTATCTGTTGCAGCAAACAGTACCACTTATACTAGGTAGTCTAGTATTCAAGGACAAATTATATTCCCATGTGCCAGTTATTTTCCTGTTTTCTCTCACACTCATACTCTGCTCTTTTTGGCAGAGGAGCTAACTTTAAAAAGTTTTTTTTGTTTTCAGGCCACCTTGCCAATTGCTTTAATAGAAGCTACTGGCAGAAGATCGGTGGATGAAAGGAAGGAAGAAGCCCAAATGTTCCTCCCTCTCCCTCAATCCCCATCTCTGACAAAAGAGCATTGGCTACTTCTTTGCATGATTGAACTCCTGCAAGTAGGGTTTACCATGGTTATAGTTTCTGGGGTATGGTCTGGACTGCTAGACTGTGGTAGGAGTCTCTGTCCTTGGTCACACGAGGTATAGGTTTAAGAGCAGCTTCCTAAATTTGCTAAACTCAGAATTAATTTACATTTCCTGATTGCTTTTATAGCTAACAGTTTCATAATTGCTTGTCTATATTAAATATCTTTGTTTGTTTTGTTACCTGGCATGAGTTTTGTTCTCCTGGCTGGATAATGAAATGCTTCACTTTGGTTGCTAGCAATGATATATGTGAAATTAAGATATAGGATCAACCTCTATATTAGATGATATTCAAAGCCATTTCATAGTCAAATGAAATAACTTCATTTCAAAGATTGAGTAGACATGCTAAAAGTAGTACATTACTCAAGATACTGCAGTTGTAATAGAAAACTCAAGATAGCTTAAACAATATAATTCAACTGCTTTTACACCTGAAAATAGAGAGGTGGTGGGGTAGTGGGGGTGTCAGATTCAGTAATATTAGGGCCACATTTCCATTCCTGTGTGTTTCACCTCTACCCTCCATCATATACTCGTCATCTGAAGGTTGCATGCTGTGGTCTGATTGGCTTAGTTCTGGATCATCAGTGGTGCATCTTTGCTTACAACCATTATGACCAGCCCTAGAGCCAGACACATTGTATATCCTATCCAAATCAAATAGTCGTAACACTTCCAGAAATTAATGGCTTTCTAAA
Source organism: Phoca vitulina (assembly GCF_004348235.1). Lineage (NCBI taxonomy): Eukaryota > Metazoa > Chordata > Mammalia > Carnivora > Phocidae > Phoca > Phoca vitulina. The sequence continues at coordinate 5,624 of NW_022590837.1, forward strand.
GAAAAAGGATGTTTTTAGAGAGAAGGAAGAGGGAGAATGGATGCCATGTAAATAATTAGCAAGTGTCCACAGTGAATATTTAGAATTTCAATTTTTCTTTTTAAGTAGAACTCTTTTCTCCTTTTACGTCACTCAGGTCTTTAAACAGATCTGAAATTAGATTAGCCTGAATGGAGTAAATCTGGCCATCATCTGCTATCGTATTGGGTTCTAATAAGATCTTCAGAAAGGCAATTTTTACAGAGGTAATGGGTAAAATGTAATGGAAAATTTGATCAGTGTTACACTCTTAAAATCCTCTTGTAAAAGTAATTATTAAAACTCACTGTGAATTCAAATATAAGTACATTTCCTAAATTATTTCAAAATGTACATGGCCAATTAGGAAACCCATCTGTAGATTATTTTCCTATAGGAGCCTAAAATATGTTTAGAATGATAAATATAGTGATTAGTGACAATGAAATATTATAGCCAAGATGTGTGTGTTTTCTTTAGACACTCTAGAGTTTTATGATTTATAACTTGTTAGTTGAGATCGAGCAATTACATTTTCACCAAGGTGTTATTTAATGTTCATATTAATAGGAATCATGAATATATTTGAGTGCTTATTTTGACCAGAATACTGCACTAAGCATACCTCATTTATTTCCCACAATAGTTTTATTAATTTAATACTATTATCTCCATTTATAGATAAGGAGGTTGAGTTTAATAGAAAGAAGTAAACAAGGGCTCTTAAACTGCTAAAGTACAATTAACAATTGTGTGGCTATAATAAGACCCTTGCACTTTTCTTGATATCAGTTGATTTTTCACTATTGTAGCCTGATCTTAGCTAAGCAAACAACTTTAAATAAAGTAGAAAGCAGCATTTATTTAGAGCAAGAGATAGTAGTACCCTCTTCAACAACAGTAACCATAGCAATGAAATCATATTCAGTTTAAAAGTTATTAACAAAAGCAGAAAATAACAAGCCATCAAAAAAGGAGTCAAGAAGGAGCCCATGAGCTATTCATTCTCCAAAAATTGCTTCTCCAGCTTCACATTAACGCTAATAAAATTTAAGACAGAACTAAAGAGCCACAAAAGGAAGGAGAGGGCGGGGGTGGAAGAGAGCGCTGGGAGCTAAGACATGAACACTCTCCTCAGCTCCAACATTGATAGTTGTAAAGAAGAGGTCTCAGAAGTGTACATTCTTTTGGCAAGAATTCTAGTCTCCTTTGGTCTCCATATATACAGCTTTGCTTCCATTCTTTATGCTTCTCATCTGATACTACAAAAATCGTTAATTCCTATGTGAGCCATCCCCCATTCTCCCAATATAATCCACATGCAGGTCTGTATCTTCCCAATTTTTACCCCATCTCCCAACTCCTCCCCAACTTCTAAAAACTTTCCACTGTACCACTGGAACTCACAGTCACTAATCAGCATAATGTCCCATTGTCTAACATTTCAGAATGTTCCCTTCTTCTTCTTGTTCTGAGAGAAAGTTGATCTTCCTCTGAAGATACTACCTTTTCTTTAGTCTACTCAAATAGTAAATGCTTTCTCTGTAATACCCTCAGAAAATAGACTGATTGTCCTTCTAGTTGTTGACACTCAATCATTTTTTTCTCTTTTTCCTAAAAATCTCTATCATAAATTACTTATCAATTGATTATCCTCTACTACCCATGCTTATTGAAATCATCTAAAAAACTTAGATCATCTTGTTTGTCTTTGAAACATTCAGTTCCTGAATTTTTGTCATTATCTTCAATGTTTCTGTTATAGTTTGGGGTGATTTCACTATCCATGTAAATTATTATAGCATCACTGTTGACTATTCAAGTCCTTGGCATCTCCACTTCTACTTGTGTTGATTTTAGTTACTTTGACCAGTCACTTCCTAGGCATACCCTAGATCCAGTCATTAACAATAACTGTAACCCTATCATAATCTCAATTTCAAGCATCCTACTCTCTAATGTCTCTTATAGATCCAGCTCATACACTCTAGAAGACTAGTAGCATCAACAATCTATTCAAATTTATCAAATTTTTATTTACTTTTAATCCCATAATGTCTTCTCTTTTTTCCTTATCCTTGATAAGTCTCACCACCCAATCAAAATAATTACTTTTATAGTAAACTTCCTTTTCCCTCATTTGCTTAATCTCTTTAACCCTTTAAATTCAACATTTTAGGACACCTGGGTGGCTCAGTCAGTTAAGTGTCTGCCTTCAGCTCAGGTCATGATCCCAGGGTCCTGCTCCCCTGCTCAGTGGGAAGCCTGCTTCTCCCTCTCCCTCTGCTGCTCCCCCTGCTTGCCCCCGCCCTCTGTGTGTCGAATAAATAAATAAAATCTTTAAAAAATAAAAAAATAAAAAATAAATTCAACATTTTGCCAATTCTGATTCTGTATTTGTATAATTAGATGGGACTGGAAACACACACATGATGCCTTGTATCATGATAAATTTATGAGAATAAACTTCAAGTATTCCCTTAGTGCTGCAGAGAAATCATAGAATCTTTCCCCAGGTTAGTCACTCACTCTCCTGGATGACTATTTCAAATTTTCTCATTTCTCTTGTAAATCTTAATGTCTTCTGTTTCATTTTCATTCTAACATTACTTACCATCTCATTGAGAATAATGTAAACATTAAAAATGTTCACCCCAGTTCAATGTATCTATCTACCTTTCTTTCCTCCCGTTATTATGGGCATGCTCTGTGCATATGAACGCCAATCCTTCCATTCTGTACTAGATCTCATTGCCTATTCAAAGACTTTACAGCAGTTTAACACTCTCCCTCTCCTGCTTCACTCAAGGTGATCTAAATCATTACCATCAGCATATATATTATTCTGCTGGCACATATATGATGCATATGCATTGATTTATACACATTATTTCTCTCATTAAAAGTTAACTTTCTATTGACAGCTCTCCCCTTTATCTGTGCTTATCCCCTTTATCACATACTTTCCCCCTTTGGAGAAAAATTCCTTGAGAAAGTTTTTCATACTAGTTGCTTAAAATTCTGTTTGTATATACTCTATTGAATTCATACCAAAAGACTGCTCCTAAATTTTTATTCCAATTCTTATACTAAGTCATTTTCCAGTCCTCATCTTACTTGACCTATCAGTAGACATTTGACATAGGTATGTATCTTCCTTTCTTTAAGCACATACTTCACTTGCATTTCAAGGCAATATACTATCTTGTATTAATTCTACCTAACTGGTTAATTTATTATTGTGATAGGCCGAATAATTTGGGAGTTGTGAATGTGTTTGCCTTACATGGAAAAGGGTTCTCATAAGAAAGGAGACTGGAGGGTCAGATCAGAAAAGATGTGATGGCAGAAACACAGGTCAGAGTAATAGGATTTCTGGCTTCCATAATGGAGGAAAGGGCCATGAAACAAGGAATGCAAGGGGCCTCTAGATGCTGGAAAAAACAAAGAACTAATTCTCCCCTAGATGGTCCAGAAGGAATGTAAGCCTGACAACATTTTTATTTTAGTCCAGTGAAGCCCATTTTTGGCTTCTGAACTTCAGGACTCTAAGAAAATTAATTTGTTGTTTTATCCACAACATTTGTAGTATCTTGTTATAGCAGCAATAGAAAACTAATACAGGCATATATGCCTTTGTTGGTCTCTCTTCTTTTCTTAACTACATTCTAGGCATCAGTTCTTAATTTCTCTATCCTTCACTTCTTTTCCTCTCTGCTCCTCTTTACTTTCCATCTCTTCCTTTTCTTCCTTCTCCCTTTCCTTGTCCTCTCTTATTTATCTTCATGTACTCTCTTGGTGATCTCTTTCAGGTTCATAGCTTTGAAAAATATTTAAATATTAATGATTCCTAAATTTTTATTTCCAGGCAGAATGTCACTTTTATTCTCCAGATTTCACTAATTATCATCTCCTTTTAGGACTAGTGAACATCTTGAAAGTCACAAATTCAATTTTTTTAAAAAACAAAACTCATCTTCTACCACACATACACATGCAAAAATAAATAAATAATAAAATTAAAATAAAATTAAATAAAATAAAGCAAAATGACTTTCCTGTGTTCATTAATCACAATTCTATTCTTCCAGTTCCAATCCAAAAACTTTGTAGTCATTCCTGAGTCCTTTTTTTTTTTTCTCAAGACTCACATTCAACTCATCAGTAAGTCCTGCTTGCTCTACCTTTAAATTATATCTAAAATTACACTTATCACCAGCTACACTGCTACTATCTTCACCCAATTTACCA
>NW_022590838.1:0-9892 GCF_004348235.1 Phoca vitulina
GCATCGCTCGGCATCAGGGAAATCCAAATCAAAACCTCAATGAGATATCACCTCACACCAGTCAGAATGGCTAAAATTAACAAGTCAGGAAACGACAGATGTTGGCAGGGATGCGGAGAAAGGGGAACCCTCCTACACTGTTGGTGGGAATGCAAGCTGGTGCAGCCACTCTGGAAAACAGTATGGAGGTTCCTCAAAAAACTGAAAATAGAGCTGCCATACGATCCAGCAATTGCACTGCTGGGTATTTACCCCAAAGATACAAATGTAGGGATCCGAAGGGGTACGTGCACCCCGATGTTTATAGCAGCAATGTCCACAATAGCCAAACTGTGGAAAGAGCCAAGATGTCCATCGACAGATGAATGGATAAAGAAGAGGTGGTATATATATACAATGGAATATTATGCAGCCATCAAAAGGAATGAGATCTTGCCATTTGCAACGACGTGGATGGAACTGGAGGGTATTATGCTGAGCGAAATAAGTCAAACAGAGAAAGACATGTATCATATGACCTCACTGATATGAGGAATTCTTAATCTCAGGAAACAAACTGAGGGTTGCTGGAGGGATGGGGTGGCTGGGTGATAGACATTGGGGAGGTTATGTGCTATGGTGAGCGCTGTGAATTGTGTAAGACTGTTGAATCACAGACCTGTACCTCTGAAACAAATAATACATTGTATGTTAAAAAAAAGAAGAAGAAGAAGAATATAGCAGGAGGGGAAGAATGAAGGGATGGAAATTGGAGGGGGAGACGAACCATGAGAGACGATGGACTCTGAGAAACAAACTGAGGGTTCTAGAGGGGAGGGGGGTGGGAGGATGGGTTAGCCTGGTGATGGGTATTAAAGAGGGCATGTACTGCATGGAGCACTGGGTGTTATACACAAACAATGAATCATGGAACACTACATCAAAAACTAATGATGTAATGTATGGTGATTAACATAACAATATAAAAATCTGAGCAAAGTACCTGAAAGTTTTGTCATGTTCTCTCATTCCCTCTCTTTGCCTTGAGCTCTCAGGAAGTGCCAGCCTCCTCACTGTGACCATACTTTTTATACTCCTTCATCTTTCCATCTCTTGGTCTCATCAGACTGTCCTTCGAATAATGTATTCAGACACATCCTTTTGTTTACTATTCATCTTCAATTGTGGCCAATCTGCTGCTTAATGCACCATCAAGTTTTAAATTTCAATTCTTACCACCTTTTATTTATTGAAGTTTTACTAGTTGAATTTTCAAATGTGCTTCCTTTCTTTATTGTCTCTTGTCCTAGCTTATATCTTCTAGCTTCTGCTTTATTTGTGTAACCATATGACTATATCTCGTGTATGATAACTCCAATGCTGGAAGTCCTTTGTAAGCCCTTTACTTTGTTCAGTTCTTTGCTGTTTCTTACCCCCAACGCCTTGTGCTGGTTTTGTGTTTTTTGATAGGAAACAGATCGATATCCTGGCAACTATATTTGTGTCTTGGCTTCAGGTTGCCGACCTCCAGAGAAAATTTGTGTCTGCTGATGGCCTGGGTGCTCTAACAGTCCAAAAGCACTTTGCACTGAAAGGCCTCATCGAGTGATTTGGACCACACGGGTCGTGTGAGCCTGGCCCCCAAGCCTGGCTGTGTGACCCAGGCTTCCTTTTCCTTCTGTGTGCGGAGCTCATTTCTCACTTATTCTTATGGCAATGCATAACCGTTCGGAGTTTCAAGTTGTTTGGGGTCTCCTGCCAGCCTCTGGGCCACAGCGTTGGCTGTCCTGTGTTCCGCATGCAGCTCAGGCTCCTACTGGAGTCCAATATGGGTCCAGGCAGCTCGGGCGTGGCCCACCCAGCGGGAGCCCTGGCTCTGTTTGCTCTCTGAACCCCTTCTTTGTGCCAGGTCAGCATTGCTTCCGTGGCACTCCTGTTTCTCCTTTCTGATCCACATGATCATGAAGAGTTTGAAGCCTGACTCACTGTTGGAAATAGAGTCTTTTAAACCTTTCCTCACTTGTTTTCAGCTTTAAATTTTCTTTCTATTGAGTTTCCTGAGGTGATTCATCACCCCGATGCTGCTTCTGGGTTTGCTACCATGTGAGAGGGGAACTTACTTTTCTGATTTCTACCCATTCATGCTTCATCTTCTCTGCTATCTCACTATCTCTTCCTTAAGATTTTGCTTTTCTGCTTCATGATCTTCTTTTACTATAGCATTGATTTTTGTGGGATTGATGAAATGTTTAGTTGCAATACCAATCTATTGGAAACAATTTGGGATTCTACTTAGTTTTGCAGTTTCCTTCCTTCCCTCCCTCCCTACTTCTACCCTTCCTTTGTCCCTTCCTTCCCTCCCTCCTTCCTCCTTTCCCCCCCCCCTCCTTCTTTCTCTCCTTTTTTCCTTCCCTCCCCTCTACTTCCTTCTTCCTTCCTTCCTTCCTTCCTTCCTTCCTTCCTTCCTTCCTTCCTCCTTTGTTATGATTGTCCCTTTTCTTTTATGTTCCTAATCATTGAATGAGCGGGTGTTTCATGAGCCAGTATTTTCCGGAGTTTCCTCTGAGGTGAGAGGAGCTATACTGTTTCTCACATGGTTTGTACGATGCAGAAACTCACCTTTTCTTCTGCACAGAAGGGCACTGCTTTCTGCATATGTGGTTTGTTTCTTGATTCCCTGTGCACATCCACCTTTTCTGCTATGTGAAAAGAGCTGGTACAGGGTTGGGTTGGGTGTTCAGCAAGCCTTCTCTAGTGGCCTTCTGTCCAGCTTTTGCTCCTCAGCAACCAGAAGTGGGTCTGCTGGCTCTTCCACACCTGCCCTCAGGTTCTCTCTGCGCACTGTGGTCTGACCTCAGATCTGTTTGACATTCCTTAGAATTCACATGGAGTCTGCAGATTATGCCTGCCGCCGTGTTTTGTTGAAAATGGAGTTTTCATCAATTTTTAAAAATGCATTGCCCTTTAGTGATTTCCCAGAGGATAAAGCGGGAATGCTCACTTATTCAGTTACCTTCAAACTGAGAGTCTGGATTGACATGTTCAAATGTTAAGGTGTCAGTATTTTTGTGTGAATTAGAAAAAATATACAAATATCACACCAAATACATGTTTCATAAATTGTACTAGTTAAGATAAGACAAAAGGTAGTCTTTTAATAAAAATCTACATTGTGTAGATCATACAAAATATAGGCATGAGCACTTATAAATATAGATAAATATTTAAAGACTTCAGTAACTAAATCATCTACTGCTTATGTTCTGAATTTTGGGTAATATGAATAAAACCAAAGAAAAACTGTATTTTCTAAGCTTCACTTCCACTCACACCCTGAGATATGCACCATGAAGAAGGCTGAAAATTTAAAATGACAGTGACCATTGTCAGTTATGTTAGGAGAAGAGTACTACATTCTCATTTTATAGAAAGTCACTGAAAATATTTCAAGTTGAAATATTTTCAATACTTCATAAACATTTTCTCAAACCAGGTGGCAGTAGTGAGTGAAAAATAGGCTTTTTCTGCTTTCTTTCTAGACATTATGAAATAGCATAGTACAACAGAACAATCCATTGCTCCTGGTAACAGAGATTGTGGAAGGCCTTTGGAAACAGAAGTATTTTTAAAAATATGTTCTTGATCTTGATTATAAATTAATGAGAATTTGATAATGAGAAGAGGTAAAATAATTGTGATTTTTCAAACACATGAGTTGGTTTTTGGAGAATGGCTTAACATCAAAACCAAAAAACTGAATTCTCTTCTGAAATGGTTAATGTTTGGGAAATAGTACGTGGGAGATCTTGACACCCACTTTTATGAAAATACGGCAACGATCTGTGATTCACGTGAGTCTCAAAGCTCGTGTTACAGGAGAAAGATGCTGCTAGTGTGGTGCAGCTGTTTTCGGAGACTCCACAGGAACGGATTGTATGGATCAATCTGAAAGTCAGCTTCAGTGTTTGACTGATCTTCTCTAAGCTACAAAACAAATAATGCTATGTACAATCTATGAAACATATTATTGATTTAATTTCACTTAAGTTACATTTGGAAGGCTTATAAGATAAACCTAATCTGAGAAATGCAATGCCACACTGTAGAAACACTATGGAAAATTAAAATAATAATTGGCCTTCCTAGGCCTATTCCTATTCAAAATTTTCATTAGCATGTTGGGTTTCACTATAAAAGTCTTGATTATCATATTCTTAGATTAAGCAAATTTGGCAGAAATCACAAATACGTAAAATGATATTTCACTCTCCAAATATCTTTACAAACTAGAGCACAAGGCCAAACCTAATATGATATAATTCAACCAGGGTAAAAATAAGTCAGCATTTTCTCCCCTCCCCACAGCCCACTCCCCGAATTGAATAAATTAGAGTGGCAAAGGATTGGTTTAAAAAAGCAAATGTGGGGGTTTAAGAATTTAAGAATTTCCATACCCCTACCTCACAGTCAATCTTCAGTGAAATATCTATTTTAGGCAACATTTTTGTGTTGGCTGGGGATTAGCAAAAAGGCAGAATAAGAAGCTCAGCATAATTCTCTCTCCAAAAAGCAATGAAAAACCTTGACAAAATTGTCAAAAACAACCATTTCTGAACTCTAAAAATTAACCATAAGCATAAGACAAGCTGAAAAACATTTATTCAAGGAAAATCACTGATCCTTGGTAAAAACAGAGGGTTTGAATGTTTTCAAGTGGTGACACTCCCAGCCCCGCTTCCCGAGCCTCCCCCCAAGAGACTCAGTAGGCCCCTGGAGACCCTCAGAAAAAGCTGGAGTTCAGCACTGCACTGAAAACCATCAGGGAAGGTCAGGCCCCAGCTGCTCGAGGTGGGGAAAATGGTGAGAACAACAGACAAGTCCACAACATGCAGAAGAGAGATCTGTGGACTGACGCCGAGCCTTGATAAGCCCCACGTATTCCTGTGGATCTGAAAGTCTCCATGTATCCATCTTCACAAAACACACTTTTCTCCTCTTTTACGAGCCTCACGCTGGCGCCTGGAGTTTTACCTTCTAGTCTCTGCTAGAACTTGAAGCTGCCTTTGACCAAAGAAACAGATCACGTAGATAAAAGCATCCCTGTGTGTGTCTGGGGTGCGACCAGGGCAAGGGGGGATGTGTCTGCCTCGGAGTGATCTGTAGTTAGATCGTGTGCCTGTCTGCAATCCAGGCTCTGCTCAGAGTATTTTCAGAAATGCCTCTCACCACACAAGAGCCCAGACAAACACCAGAGGTGCATTGATGCCAACATTCACCTCCACAGGGCGGTTTTCCATCAAATTCACCAGAGGTCTTTGGAAAGCCACCATGTAAATAAAACTTCACTTTAAACAGAATCAAAGATCACAAAAGTGACATAAAATGAGCGGAAAACCACCCAGTACACTCACTGTCTTACGAGTGAATGGCGTATGTGAGCCAGAGGGCTGGGAAGAGAAGGAACTTGCTGACTTCACTCTGACAGCATTTTGATCAGGCAGTGTAAATGTAACAAAGAAATTAAAAAATTATGCACAAGTACTATGTTCTAGTTGGTAAATTATCTGTTTAGTGGTGTGGGAGAGCCATTAAGAAAGACTTCATGTACGTAAGAGGGTTGAAGAAACAGGAAAATACCTGAAGATATGAGAGCTATGGTTCTCATCCTCAGAAGAAGAAGTTACAAGTACAGGCCAGGGTAAGGAGCAAACCCAAGTCTTGGATTAGAATCAGAGGCATCAATATGAACTCATTGTTTTCTAATATGCATATGGATATTTAAATGCAGGAATGTGCGTATAATGGGTTAGTCAACACACTTGATTACAAGGGGAGAAACAGTAACCTGAGCATAAGAGAAACCAGCAAGCAATCAGGGTTAACATCCTCAAGGGCAAGATATTGAGGGACAGTCTCCACAAGTCCTCTTCCTCTCATGAGAGACATGAAGAGACTGAGAACTGTTGACACAGGGAGAGACCAAGGAGACATGGCGACCAGAGGCAGTGTGGGGCCTGCAGCTGGATCCTGGAACAGTGAAGACAACAGTGGAAAGACATGAAATCCAAATAAAATATGTAATTCAGTTAATAGTTTAGATAATTGTACCTTGGTCACATAAGATATTAACATGAGAGGAAGATGGGTATGTGGGAAATCTAAAAAAACACACAAAAATCTATTTATTTTTGCAAATTTCCTGTAAGCCTAAATTTATTTCAAAATAAAAAAGTACAAAATTGCATTTGAATTTTTTGCATAGAGTTTTTTTTAAAAAGTCTGCATATTTTTAAGTGCTGTTTGAATATATCTCTAAGGCCTGAGTCTCTCTTTGGCATTCTTAGGGGTCATGGCTAAATTGCTGTACTTGGCTGGGTCACTGTTGTGTTTGGCTTCTCTGTATAGTTTATATGCACATTTAAATGATTTCAGAATTGTATTTTTGTTATCATAACAGTGAAAACAAAGCTGTCTCTCTTCACACACAGTTCTTGTGGGCCACGTCAGCAAAGGGTGGAAAGTAGAGACAGCAAGGACTTCGCTGGAGGCAAGGGGCCCTTCTCGCTGGGTTTCGCAAGGACCACCTGAAGATTGTCTGCAGCCCTTAGGCTGTTGGCTCATCAAATATTAAAACAATATTTCTGGGAAAGCTACCCAGACTTGGACATAAGTTTGAAAGAAAAAGAAGCCAGTCTTGAGTGATTTCTTTCTTTTCTCAGCCAGGTCAAAGCCATGCTGTGAACACACCATTCCTTGCTCAGAGGGTCCTGCTGGCCCGTCTCTCCAGACTTCATCTGGCTTCCACGGACGAGAAGCTGGCGTTCCTTGTTAGTGAAGACCCACACCCACTTAAGTTCTGTTGGGTCAGTGTAGATTCTGATAGGCTGATCTCTCCACCAGATGCCCCCAAAATTCCTACTGGTCACAGCATAAGTCAATACAATACGCCTTGTGTCATACCAAGAAGAAAGTGATCAAATAATCTAAGTAAAACACCAATAAAACAAAATTTTAAAACATATAATTGTATTAGTTAAAAGTGGTGAGCAATGTTTTTCTTTAACATGTAAAAATGTCTACACTGTCATTTAAATCAAACAAAAAACGTTACAAGTGTGTTTCAGGCTTCATGGCTTACCAGTCATTTTAAAACCGTTCTGCCCTTAAGCCGTCACGATTGAGTGAGTGCAGGACTATTGTGCAAGCACTGGTGGTGAGCAAACCACCAGCAAGTGCAGAGCAGAGCTGCAGGACCGTCTGCGGTGCCGTTTCAAAGCCACGCAGGGTCTCTGGTCGGCTGGGACCCACGGCGACCAGCTCTTCTCCGCTGCAGTTCTCAGCCACACAGTGCAGGGTGCTGTTTCACCATAGCCCTTCCAGGGCCCACACGGGGGTGACCGAGTCTATGCACATGCATGTTGAGTCGACATGAGCTGCTATGATCAAACAAATACCAGATCTGGAGCGCAAATGGCGGTGAGACGCTGGCCCTGCTGTCCGCCCGCTCCAAGCTCACACAGACAACTTGCCGTTTTGAATCCTGGTTTCTCATCTGCAGAGTAGGTACAAGACAAGATAACGAGTATGAATAATCTCAGTGAGGGCTGGGCACACAGGAAATGCTCAAACAGCATTACTGAAGTATTATTACTACTGTCACATAAAATTTCCAACTTGAGCTGGTTATCACCATTGACCAACAGGCTTAAACACAACAGGTCATTCAGATTCCAGGCACCAGTGCAGACACAGAGCTTTACTCAGCTTCTGCCACCTTCTAGCATGGTCATCAACAGAACTTCTCACATCCCGGAACAAGTCGTAGGAGCCCATGGAGCATCACACAGCGTTGTTAATTCAGGAATCCCTGCACCAAGGATTCTAACCGTAGTTTCTGTCACACATTTATTGAGGATGGGCCATGAGCTTAGTCTCTGAAGGTCCTCACTCTAACTTAGCTTACCTCTAGCTCACACTGTATTTTCTGTGCCAGCTTCCATCTCGTATCTCCCACCAGACAGCAGTAGCTCCCTGCAAGGACAGAGCTGTGTCATTGTGCCCTCTGAGCCCAGCATGCTAACTGATGAGCAGTAAATGCCAGTTAATAACTGGGTGTTGGGTAAGTTTTGTAGTTTCCATGTTAAGATTTGATACCTATATTGTATATTAAGACCACTTCTTATAAGAATTTAATACAAGAATTTATTATGTAAAATGCCAATTCAATCATCCATTCATTCAATCGACATGTGTTTATTATCTACTATGTTCCAGACACTGTTCCAGGCAGAGAATAAAAGAGACAAGCATTCTTGCCCTTGTGTGGAGGTGTGAGGGTTACTGAGGAAATGCCCGGAGGCTATGTATCTGGTGTACAATAGAAGTTCCTTGCATTCCTGTCACTTACCAGGGCCTAGGAAAGTAGGACAAGAATGCATTAGAAGCAATATTTGGTGGAACTAACTCCTGGTGATGCCATGCTATGAAATAAAAGTGAAACTCATCTGGTTTCACTTAGGTCTTAGCCTCCATGAAAGACCGTCTCCTTCCTGCCCTAGACACACAGAAGCCAGGTGTTTCCCACCGCCAAAGTAGACACCTGCCAGTTGACAGCCTTTCTCCTATCTGTGTCCCTCCCAAGACTGGGCTCCCGATGGCAGGGCTGTGCCCATTCTCCATTCTCTCCTCAGTGCACATGTCAGGTCAGCAATATGCTCAACTGAACTGAAGCAAGTCTTTTTTTTTTTTTTTTTTTAAAGATTTTATTTATTTATTTGACAGAGAGAGAGACAGCGAGAGAGGGAACACAAGTAGGGGGAGGGGGAGAGGGAGAAGCAGGCTCTCTGTGGAGGAGGGAGCCCGATGTGGGGCTTGATCCCAGGACCCTGGGATCATGACCTGAGCCGAAGGCAGACGCTTAACGACTGAGCCACCCAGGCACCCCTGAACTGAAGCAAGTCTTGTAGCTTGCTTGCATCCTTGCAAAAAAGGCAATAACCAAATTAAGGCTGAATAAGACCTAAATGCATGTGGGGATATGTTTGAGCTACTCAAAGACAACGAAGAGGCTAGCAGGACTAATTTTTACTCAGTGTTTTGGATTTTTATTTCCCTAACTATTCTAAAATGTTGATGCTGCTTTATTCCCACAGAATAAGAACAGAGGAAGAATACCTCCTTCTACAGACCTTGGCTGTTCTGCAATGTACCCATCCCTGCAAAAGCAGCTTCCATCTCGGAATTTATTTTCCTAATTACATGCACGTTATCTAAAAAAACCCAAAGAATGTGGGAAAGGATACAGTTTAAAATAAACTTTAAACTGTGGGAATGCAGGGGACCCTGAGAATGACAGAGAGAATGAGTTTAATATCTCTGTTTTAATGTACTGACCCAACAAGACCCAGGAGAGGGGGAGTTCATGTTGCCAACTGGAAATTAAGGATGCAACAATGAGATAAACTGATTTTATTCTAATATATTGAATGAATTTTAAAGTATATGGGCATAGGCTATTGTGGCCGTGCATGTTATAACATTTAACTTTTTAAATGCCTAAAGCTTCGAGTTGTATTTCTTCCTCTATGGTACAATGTTATTTTGTTCACAGACATGCTAACATTTTATTTATCAGTATTAAGAAACTGAAATATTACTCAGCCATTAAAATTATGATTGTGACATCCAAATACCAGCACAGACAAGTGCTTATGATACATTGTCCAGAGGAAACCGAGGTCCCACAACTCCATGTGCATTATGGCCACAGCTGAGTAAACTGCACATGTTCAGAAACTGGAAAGAAAATGGAGCTGGCAGAAAAAGAAATTAAGGAGTTGATCCCATTTACAATTGCATCCAAAACCATAAGATAACTAGGAATAAATCTAACCAAAGAGGCAAAGGATCTGTA
>NW_022590839.1:0-9889 GCF_004348235.1 Phoca vitulina
AGCGGGGCGCACGCGTGGGTACGAGCTGCAGAGCGCGCGCACACACATGCAGGTATGAGCCGCAGCGCGTGCACGTGCAGGGGGGGATGAGCAGCAGGGAGCATGCGTGGGTAAGAGCTGCCTCTATGGGGTCACTAGGGGTCCCTTCCAATGCATGTGCCCAGAACAAGGAGGAAGCGAGCAGGCGGGGCCAGGGGTCCCGCCCGGGGCTCTTCCCACTCAGGCCTTAGTTCCTCCTGTCCTCTGCATAATGGTTGCCTCTGCTCTGTGCTTTGACCTTCAAATTCACCTTTCCAACTTCCCTTTGGGGAGGGAAGAAGGAATGTTTTCTCTGAACCTGCAGCAAGGCCCAGCCAAACAAATTTCCCATTTCACACACTGCAACCTCCAGCAACACAAAGAGATCTCTTTAACACCTCATTGACACGGGTCATTTCAGGTTCCACATAACTGTGGAGGGCAGAACCCTGCAATTCTTCAGGGCTGCGTCTTTCCAGGCATTTCTTAAAGCGTCACATCTTCTCCCTCTTACTGACCTCTTGTACCCCCAGTCCTATTGAACGAGACAGCAGTCTCTCAAGGGTTTTGTAATATTTATCTCACTCTGAAAGGGACAAAGAGAGAGATGCCCTTCATCCTGCCCATCACTCTTGGGCCCTCCTCACCGTACAAGCTTTGGGGGGGCATACGCAGACCGAGGGGCTCTTGTATCTGGGGCTGCACACCACCCCCCCATCACCTCTCCCAGGAACTGACATCCTGTCCGAAAACAACTCAGCCTGAGTTAGGTCTTCATCACTTCTGGGGAAGTTTCAGGGTGCTCCTTGCTGTGGCCAGGCTGTGCCCTTCTGAGGAAGGGGGCTCTGACTTGGCGCCCGCATACAGGTACAGGAACTGTGCGCTGCCTCTCAAGTTCCTCTCCTCCCAACGCCAGCTCCCAGTGAACTAAATGCAATTCTTCACCAAGCACTTTTTATGATGAACTCCCTGGGACTGGAAATTTTTAAAAAATCAATTAGAGGCAGAACTTAAAAGCCAGGTCAGAAGGCCTTCCCTAACATGAGAGAGTCTAGAAGACACAGCTTTGTCTAAGTCACAACTGTTTTCATCTAATATATTTATCCTAAATCATTAAACATTTTTCTTTTCTGTAGGAAAGAAAACACCCATCATAAAACTCATGGAATGTAAAGGGACCCAAAGTAGCTAGAACAATCTTGAAAAGCAGGGACAGGGTTGGAGGACTCACACTTCCCATGAAGTAAGTTCCCATGGAGTAAGCTTTAAAACTCACCACAAAGCTACAGTAATCAGAACAGTGTGGTGTAGCCACGCAGACAGAGAGAAGACAAGCAGAACAAAACAGAGCCTAGAAACAGACCCTTGCAAACGGTCCACTGATTTTCAGCAAGGGTGCCAA
Organism: Phoca vitulina; assembly: GCF_004348235.1. NCBI lineage: Eukaryota > Metazoa > Chordata > Mammalia > Carnivora > Phocidae > Phoca > Phoca vitulina. The sequence goes on from NW_022590839.1 coordinate 1,421, forward strand.
GACCATTCAGTGTTGGGAGAGCTGAATGTTCACATGCAAAGGATAAAGCTGGACCTTTCCCTAATATCATCTACAAAAATTAACTCAAAATGGTGTAAAGATCCAAATGTAAGAGCTGAAACTATAACACTCTTAGAAGGAAACATTTTGTGACTTTGGATTAGGCAAGGACTTCTTGATGTGACACCAAAAGCACACACAACCCAAGAAAAAATCTATATAAAGTGGACTTCATCAAAATTAAAACCTTTTCTGCTTCAAAGGACACTATGGAGTGAAAAGATGCCTCACAGTATGAAAGAAAATATCTGCAAATCACACATCTGATAAGAGCCTAACATCCACAATATATAAAGAGTGCCTAGAATTCAATGACAAATACCCAACTTAAAAAATGGGCAAAAGACTCAAAAACACATTTCCTAAAGAAGATACACAGATGGCCCAGAAGCACATGAAAAAATGCTCCATGTCACTAAGCATTAGAGAAATGCAAATAAAACCATGAGCTAGCACTTCACACCCATTCGCATGGCAACTAGAAAAACCAAAAAACAGCAAGTGTTGACGAGAAGTAACGGAACACCAAGCCTCATATTCTGTTGGTGGGAACGTAAAATGGTGCAGCTGCTGTGGAAAACAGCTCAGAAGTTCCTCAAACGGGACGCCTGGGTGGCTCAGTCGGTTAAGCGTCTGCCTTCGGCTCAGGTCATGATCCCAGGGTCCTGGGATCGAGTCCCGCATCGGGCTCCCTGCTCTGCGGGGAGCCTGCTTCTCCCTCTGCCTCTGTCTCTCTCTCTGTCTCTCATGAATAAATAAATAAAATCTTAAAAAAAAAAAAGAAGTTCCTCAAACGTTAAACATGGAATTGTCACACGAGCCTGCGATTCCACTCCTGGGTCTGCCCACAGGAATTGAAACAGGGACTCAGACAGACAATGCGGGGCAATGTTTGCAACAGCCAGAAGGTGGAAGTAACCCAGGGACTATCACAATACAATCAGATAAGCACAATGTGGGGCAGACAACACGTTCACACAACGAATGAATAACGTTCAGCTATAAAAAGAACAGGAATCTGACACTTTATAACATGGATGAACCTGAAAACGTTATGTTACGAAAGTCAGACACACAAGGACAAATACTGTACGATCGCACTCAGCGTGAAATATCTGGAAGAGGCAAATTCGTAGAGGGAAAGCAGGCTAGGTTACGGGGGCTGGGGGAAGGCTAATGGGGAGTTAGCGCTGGGCGGGGACAGTCCCTGGTAGGGCCACTGAACGGTGAAATTTCTGAAGTGACAAGTTGTGTCATGTATGTTTGACCACAATTTAATAAAATTCCTTTAAAGAGAGAGAAAAGGAGAGGGGACCATCGAAACAGGTCAGAGTGAAGCAGCCAGAAGCCAAGGGCAGTGACAGCTCTGGAGGCTGGAAACGGAGGACACAGGAGGAACCAGCCCTGCCCACACCTTGATATCAGACTTCTGACCCCCAGAACTGTACATGACTAAATCTGTGTTGTTTAAAAAAAAAGAAACACCAACAACACTCAGCATGCCACAGCGGCGGGTCAGAGCCAGGAAGCGTGCGTGTGTGACGCTCCCGTGAACTCTGGGCACTGCGCCGCTAGCAGCTGGGAGGGAAGTACGGAAGACACTAACAAAGCGAGTCCCCGCCTCGTGCCCGGCACCAGTCTCTCCAGTCTGATGGCTCTGTGCGGCTCTCGGGGGCTGCGGGCTGCACACCCAGGACGCACTGGCTCCTGGGGGCCGGGGAGCCTCGAGCAGGGCAGACTCAGGGAAACCGACTTGTTCTCGCTGGGAGCCTGCGAGGGGCCCTCGTGTCCACGGAGGGTGTCCGGGGCTCGGGGCCGCACAAGGTGAGCCTGACACAAGCTCTTCTCTGCAACCTCTCGTCCCCTTCTGAGAGGACAATGGAACAAAAGAACAAAAATGGAACAGAAAGAGTAAAGAAGGCACATTTCTTTTGGTCCCATCAGAACAAGCCATTTGTTCTCAAAATCCAAAGGACAAATTGGCTCATCGAACTCTTCGGTTTTGCTTCCAACAGCCCTTCCTCACTTGTCAAAGACTCTGGGGTCTCCCGCAGCCTACACCTGAGAGACTGCACTTTTTCTTGGCTTCCATACTCAGCAAATGCTCAGATACACTTGAGAACACAGGACGCCGGCTTTCCACCGGATTTGAGCGGTCTGACCACACAACAGCAAACGAGCTACGAGGAGAGTCTCCCCATTTATTTCAAGGGCCCCTGTCTGCCTAATTCTCCAGACTGGACACCTAACTCCTTGTGAAACGGTTCATGTTCATTCTTTACCTCCACTAAACTGCAAATAGCAAAGGGCCATTCCACACACACAGCTGATGCGAAACACAGTTTCTTAACGAGGAGAAGGCCCAGGACAAGAACGAACAACACAAACCCGCGGACGGGACCTTCTAACAGGTACCTTTCTCTTTCTTCTGGAGGGAAGACCGTTTGCCAGGTGGACCCATCTCCCCCTGGAGGGAAGCTGGGTACTACTGCAGGCTATTTCCTTAAGTTCGTTCAAACGACTCATAACAGACACCTGCTATGGTTTTTCCTCTTCCATTGGGGTTATCCTTTTTACAATTCTGGAAGAACTAATGTGCTCTTGCCTTAGCTGCAGTTACCATGGGGTCAGGTGCCAGAGAACAGGATGGCAGGTGACCACATTTATCTGCTGACCCCATGAAGACTTCGTCGGCCACATCATTAAAATAGCTTAATTTCAAGCACACGAAGAAGAGAAACAGGTTTGCTGAGTAAACTTGTTTTTCTTTAAAGGCCAAGTGAGGGGTGAGAGGAGGTAATGAAATCTTAACATTTCGAGGAAAAGAGTTTTCTTAGGAAATATTTCCACCCTCCCCTGCCATGCAACTTGAACGCAAGTCACAGATTACTGCAGCAGACTCCCGGGGGCTACAAAGGCCAGCCCCCAAGCAGCGAAGACGGCAGGAGGCCAGCCATGCTGGGCAGTGGCCACTGCTGCGTCCCTGCTCCGTGGCTCCCAAGGTGCAGGCCCTGGGAACGGGTCGCACAAGCACACCCCTGACCTCACCTGCTGATTGGGGTTCTGCGGGACAAGAGCCACTGCTCCAGGGACGCCACACAGCAAGAGGAGGAAGACCGAATAAACCAGCCACGCAAGCCACTGGGCCTGCTTCTTGTGAAAGAGAGAGCATGGCTCACAAGAAGGGCACACATCTAAAATGTTCTAAGAAGTTATTACTGTTTGAAGACAAGAGTAAGGGCCGGATGCCAAGGTGGTGAAAACAAGCCCGACACCGCCTTCACGCCCAGCTCCCCGCCGGCTGCCGGGCCTCAGGCTCTCCTCGTGGGAAGCGGTGCTGATGCTGTCCTGACCTACCTGAGAGCTCAGGGTCTGGGTGGTTCCGTGCTGACACAGGCCGCTCGCTGGCACGCAGAACGCGGACAAATGCCCCTGACGTTACAGCCGGGTGCTGGCGAATCAACCACACTGCTGCCTAACTCACGGTAGGAAGCTTTTTCTCTAAAGGGCCAGATACTAGTATTTCAGGCTTCCCGGCCACAGCCTCTGTGTCACAGGCACTCAGCTCCGCCCCCTGTGCAAAATCAGTCTCGGCCACCCATAAACAAATGGGCAAGGCCGTGTGCCAATAAAACTTTACTTACAGAAAGGGGCAGCCCCCGAGCCACAGTGTGCCAGTCCCTGGTCTGACTGGTAAGGAGTGCAGCTTTGGTTCAAGTCTTAGATTACTTACTCCTGGAATAGGCTACTATCTCCCCTTCATCTCTCCCCCAGTCGTAGGGTCTACGATTAAACGAGGTACAGAAAATGGCAGGATGTAGCCCCCAACACACCTAGAATTCTTGGAAGCCAATGCAATAGATCCGAGAGGCCGAACGCTCGCATCACCATTTTCTACACTAACCTGCCGGGCAGGTAAACTGCGGTCACTGAAGCGCAGGCACAGGTCCCGGCAGGGGGCGCGCGCGTTACGCGCACCACAAGGTGGAACAGCGGACCCCCGAGCCAGACCCGGACGCAGGACGACCCCTTCCTCCCCGAGATGCCAGAGCCACAAGTGCGTACCCGGCGCTGCACGCGGAGTCCTCGCCCCAACCCAGGCCCCCTCCCCTCCGCCGAGCCGGGCTTCCCACCCGACCGCTCCCCTCCGCGGACTCCTCGCCGGATGGCGCCGGGTGGCCCAGCATATTCACCAGGACCGGTAAGGAACGACCACAGGAGGGGCACGCGCACGGGGGAGGTGCACTTAGGTAAGGGGGCTGCGCGCACGGGGGAGGGGCCCGTGCAGGTAAGGGGGGAGCGCGCACACGGGGGAGGTGCACGCACAGGTAAGGGGGCAGCGCGCACACGGAGGAGGTGCGCACACAGGTAAGGGGGCAGCGCGCACACGGGGGAGGTGCCCGTGCAGGTAAGGGGGCTGCGCGCACAGGGGAGGTGCACTTAGGTAAGGGGGCGCGCACACAGGAGAGGTGCACGCACAGGTAAGGGGGCAGGGGTGGCACACGGGGGAGGCGCCCGTGCAGGGAGGGGGGCAGCGCGGACAGGGGGGGTGCACGTAGGTAAGGGGGCGCGCACACAGGAGAGGTGCACGCGCAGGTAAGGGGGCAGGGGTGGCACACGGGGGAGGCGCTGCTGCAGTGAGGAAGTCCCAGAAGCTCCGGGCTCTCACTCTGATTCCCTTTTGATTTTGTCTCCTGGTTCTGATATATCACCAACTGAAAAATCACATAATCCAGTTTCTTAGAACTTTGTCAAAAAGAAGGGGTTCTCAGGAGAGGCTTGGGGGCCCATGCTGCTGTTCTGGGGACCTGGGGGTTTGCTTTTGTCTCTCCCCTTGTTTTGCCACCAACGGAAAGTGCACTTCGCAAAAATAAATTCTGTGTAGTGCCTTTCAGTGCCTGTGGGAACATACACCCAGAAACAAAGCCCACGGGCTCCGGCCACTTGGTCCTGAGCAGAGTCTGCCCTCGAGAAAGGCGCAGGAGGAACATACGCTTACAGATGGATCCTTTTAGATGCTTTTGGTTCTCAAAAAGACAAAAGTATGGATTATAGACTTAAAATGAGCTTAGTTTTTATTCAGAAAGGAAAAGCCTTGGAGTTAAAAGAGAATGAAGCATTTAATGAAATTCAGACCTCATTAGTGGTATCTTACCAGGAAGTGATACGAATTCTTCTCAGAGAAGAAGAGCAGAGTTTGTATGACTCATTTCCAGATTCCTGTGGTTTATTATCCTTATTTCTAATTTGTTGGAAGACTATCTTTAGACAGATAACAAATGTTCCAGTATTCTGACATTTTAACACCCACATAGCAACAAGAATAAACTTTGATGTTAAATCCAAGATCTGTGGCTTCTGGGTTTAATAGAGAAACAGACATTAATAAAAAGTTTCCTCTCTCCATAGTATGTTTTAGAGGAATGTGCCAAGGACCCACTTCTCTGCCACGCTGAGAACTGCAGTTTATGTGGATCTGTACTACAGACAGGCTTTATGATGCTCCCGTTAAATGAGAAGGTGGAGAAAAACAGTACAGGCTAGTCTGTTCCAAACTATGTAAGTTTTTAAGTGTCGTGAGTGCTGGTGAGAATTGGATAAAACCATTGCTGCGAAGGACAAACTTTCAAGGGAAAGACACGCTGAGGTAGATGAGTGTGAAACTTAGTCTTTTTACACAAGCAGGTGAGTTCTGACAAGTCTTGCTGCCGATGCTGCTCACATGCAAAAGGCAAAGCAGGTAACCAGAGAAGACCGACTGTCCACCCACAGACAGGAGAGCAGCACTGTCACCCAGAGCCCCCACACACTGTCTTCTAAATCGGCCAAAGGTGACCCTTACTTTGTGTTGCCAAATATCTTCAAATGAGTGGGTCAAAGAATGAGTCTGGATTTTGTGCTTAAACCCCTGAATTCTATGAACAAAACCGAGGTAATGCAGCTGATGGAGGCCACTGGCCTCTGGGGTGTGACCAGCCCTGGGCACCCACTGCAATGTGGACCAGGAGGGGGCCCCGGCGGGATCATGACACCAGCACTTCTCACCAGGCCTGCTGCTGATCTGCAGTGTGGCCTGAGCCCTCGACCTGAGGGGCCAGCCGCCTCTGCTCCCCTCCAGCCCTCGCTGCCAGAACCCTGGGGCGGGGGGCAGGGAGGGCCCGGCCTTGCCCCCTCTTTGGTCTCCCTGATTCAGGAGATGCAGGTCCCTATGGAACAGTGCCTCACTGAAGGCATAAAGTGGGCACCAAATATCAAATCGTGCTGCTCCCCACCTCACAAATGAGATCAGCTTAGAGGATGAACACAGACCTCACTTGGTGGTCTGTTCACCTTATTAACATGGCGGTGATGGTTTCTGCCCCTGTGGCAGCTGACACGTGGATTAAATAACACCATCTTCTTTCAGTTTATTTTGAAAAACTTCAGACTTTAATTTCTCCTAACTTGATAAAGAAAAACACTATTTAAGAGGACCCTGCCTTAATTACTTCTATGATACTTAATAGTTAAGTCTTGTTAGCTCTCGACTCAGAACTCGAATTTCTGGCTCTAAAAGTGCCCACTGCATTTAAATTACACCCTCAGTGTTTGGTTACATAGTCCCTGCATGACTCACATTCTACCAGAGAACCAAACACACAGGCAGAAGTCCGACTCCACACAGCTGCCAGTGCTCCAATACTCACAGAGCTGAGTGTTTCCAAACCCTCGCTGGTGCCGGGCTGAGCCTGGCCCTGTCCAAGGAGCCTCTGGGTGCCCCAAATCAGGGGGACCTCTGGGCCAACTGGAGGCCAGGAGCTTTCACACTGATTATGAAATTTTAATTCCCCAGTTAGGAACATGAAAGCTCTTACTAGCTCTTCACTGAATCAGCTGTGATCTTGGTTAAGAAAAACAAAAAGCAAACACAAGTGCGTGTCCTGACAAAGTGTCTGTAAAAAGGCAGCACATCCCAGAATCGTGAACCACACAGGCCAGCCCCCCCCACGGAGGGAAGGACCAGGAGAAGCCTGGCAGCAAGGCCCACAGACCGTGTGCTTCTCCACGCGTGTAATGATGCTCACAACCAGACCCAGACATTCTCTGCTCTAGCTGGGGAGCCGCCAGAGAGAGCGGGGACCCGGTGCGATTCTGCTGGCCACTGCCCGGCAGGGGCAGGAAGGAGCAGCACCACCTGCCGCGGACCCCGCACACGTCCATGCGCTCCCACCTCAAGGCTCCGCGTCCCAGGGGAGTGTGCAGGCTACGCAGGGCCCACACGCTGGCTGTTCTCCTGCCTATTCAGCTTTAGGAGGAGTTGGGAAACAGATCAGCTTCTCCGTGCCTTTAACCACCGGTATCTATAAAAGGCCATTCACGGAACCTTCATCTTCTCAAAATGTGACAAGTAAATGCAAATGCAGAAGCACTTTCTGTGTGTGTGTGTGTGTGTGTGTGTTTATGTGTGAGAGAACAGTTTGTGTGTGTGTGTGTGTGAGGGAACAGGGTTTGTGTGTGTGGGTGTGAGGGAATAAAGAGTGTGTATTTATGTGTGTGGATGGGAAAAGAGTTTGTGTGTGTGTGTGAGGGAATAGAGTTTGTGTGGGAGAGGGAATTGTGTGTGTGTGTGAATAGTTTATGTGTGTGTGTTTGTGTGTGTGTGAGGGAAAAGTGCGTGTGTGTGTGTGAGGGAATAGAGTGTGTGTGTGTTTGTGTGTGAGGGAATAGAGTTTGTGTGTGTGTGTGTATGTGTGTGAGAGGGAATAGTTTGTGTGTGTGTGTATGTGTGTGGGAATAGAATGCACACGTGTGTGGATGGGAATAGACTTTGTGTGTGTGTTTGTGTGTGTGTGAGGGAACAGAGTTTGTGTGTCTGTGTGTATGTGAATAGAGTGTGTGTGCGTGTGTGTGTGTAGAGTTTAAAAGCCAGGGAAGCCGGTTCAATTACAGAAGCAAACTCCAGGGACTCCAGCCCCTGGCAAACCTGAAGCTGGGACCAGAACACCTAGTCCCGCTTCCGCTCCGGGTCACACCAGCCTCACAGGTGGTTTCTGGGCCAGCCCCACCCAGAAGGCGCATCTCAGCTCCCTCCCTCACACCGCCTGCTCCAAGGCGGCCTGCCTTGGGGATGGCCCCCGGTCCTGCCAGAAACTTGGGCCTTTCCTGGACACCTCTGTCCCTCCCAGCCTCCAGCCGGGCCTTCTGCACCTGCCTGCTGCTTCTGGCTCCTTCCCAGGCCAGACCCAGCAGGCGGGCAAACACAGGGACTAACAGCTCTCAGGACGTCCTGGGTGGGCTCCCAGACCGGGGCAGGGGTACCTGAGTAAGAAGCTGGTCCGACGCTAGCTGGTTGATCCACCGTGTGTATCGCTCAGTGGAGTCGGGGGGGCTCTCTCCTTACTTGGCAACCTATAATCTGTGAAACAACAA
>NW_022590840.1:0-9888 GCF_004348235.1 Phoca vitulina
GCATCGCTCGGCATCAGGGAAATCCAAATCAAAACCTCAATGAGATATCACCTCACACCAGTCAGAATGGCTAAAATTAACAAGTCAGGAAACGACAGATGTTGGCAGGGATGCGGAGAAAGGGGAACCCTCCTACACTGTTGGTGGGAATGCAAGCTGGTGCAGCCACTCTGGAAAACAGTATGGAGGTTCCTCAAAAAACTGAAAATAGAGCTGCCATACGATCCAGCAATTGCACTGCTGGGTATTTACCCCAAAGATACAAATGTAGGGATCCGAAGGGGTACGTGCACCCCGATGTTTATAGCAGCAATGTCCACAATAGCCAAACTGTGGAAAGAGCCAAGATGTCCATCGACAGATGAATGGATAAAGAAGAGGTGGTATATATATACAATGGAATATTATGCAGCCATCAAAAGGAATGAGATCTTGCCATTTGCAACGACGTGGATGGAACTGGAGGGTATTATGCTGAGCGAAATAAGTCAAACAGAGAAAGACATGTATCATATGACCTCACTGATATGAGGAATTCTTAATCTCAGGAAACAAACTGAGGGTTGCTGGAGGGATGGGGTGGCTGGGTGATAGACATTGGGGAGGTTATGTGCTATGGTGAGCGCTGTGAATTGTGTAAGACTGTTGAATCACAGACCTGTACCTCTGAAACAAATAATACATTGTATGTTAAAAAAAAGAAGAAGAAGAAGAATATAGCAGGAGGGGAAGAATGAAGGGATGGAAATTGGAGGGGGAGACGAACCATGAGAGACGATGGACTCTGAGAAACAAACTGAGGGTTCTAGAGGGGAGGGGGGTGGGAGGATGGGTTAGCCTGGTGATGGGTATTAAAGAGGGCATGTACTGCATGGAGCACTGGGTGTTATACACAAACAATGAATCATGGAACACTACATCAAAAACTAATGATGTAATGTATGGTGATTAACATAACAATATAAAAATCTGAGCAAAGTACCTGAAAGTTTTGTCATGTTCTCTCATTCCCTCTCTTTGCCTTGAGCTCTCAGGAAGTGCCAGCCTCCTCACTGTGACCATACTTTTTATACTCCTTCATCTTTCCATCTCTTGGTCTCATCAGACTGTCCTTCGAATAATGTATTCAGACACATCCTTTTGTTTACTATTCATCTTCAATTGTGGCCAATCTGCTGCTTAATGCACCATCAAGTTTTAAATTTCAATTCTTACCACCTTTTATTTATTGAAGTTTTACTAGTTGAATTTTCAAATGTGCTTCCTTTCTTTATTGTCTCTTGTCCTAGCTTATATCTTCTAGCTTCTGCTTTATTTGTGTAACCATATGACTATATCTCGTGTATGATAACTCCAATGCTGGAAGTCCTTTGTAAGCCCTTTACTTTGTTCAGTTCTTTGCTGTTTCTTACCCCCAACGCCTTGTGCTGGTTTTGTGTTTTTTGATAGGAAACAGATCGATATCCTGGCAACTATATTTGTGTCTTGGCTTCAGGTTGCCGACCTCCAGAGAAAATTTGTGTCTGCTGATGGCCTGGGTGCTCTAACAGTCCAAAAGCACTTTGCACTGAAAGGCCTCATCGAGTGATTTGGACCACACGGGTGGTGTGAGCCTGGCCCCCAAGCCTGGCTGTGTGACCCAGGCTTCCTTTTCCTTCTGTGTGCGGAGCTCATTTCTCACTTATTCTTATGGCAATGCATAACCGTTCGGAGTTTCAAGTTGTTTGGGGTCTCCTGCCAGCCTCTGGGCCACAGCGTTGGCTGTCCTGTGTTCCGCATGCAGCTCAGGCTCCTACTGGAGTCCAATATGGGTCCAGGCAGCTCGGGCGTGGCCCACCCAGCGGGAGCCCTGGCTCTGTTTGCTCTCTGAACCCCTTCTTTGTGCCAGGTCAGCATTGCTTCCGTGGCACTCCTGTTTCTCCTTTCTGATCCACATGATCATGAAGAGTTTGAAGCCTGACTCACTGTTGGAAATAGAGTCTTTTAAACCTTTCCTCACTTGTTTTCAGCTTTAAATTTTCTTTCTATTGAGTTTCCTGAGGTGATTCATCACCCCGATGCTGCTTCTGGGTTTGCTACCATGTGAGAGGGGAACTTACTTTTCTGATTTCTACCCATTCATGCTTCATCTTCTCTGCTATCTCACTATCTCTTCCTTAAGATTTTGCTTTTCTGCTTCATGATCTTCTTTTACTATAGCATTGATTTTTGTGGGATTGATGAAATGTTTAGTTGCAATACCAATCTATTGGAAACAATTTGGGATTCTACTTAGTTTTGCAGTTTCCTTCCTTCCCTCCCTCCCTACTTCTACCCTTCCTTTGTCCCTTCCTTCCCTCCCTCCTTCCTCCTTTCCCCTCCCCCTCCTTCTTTCTCTCCTTTTTTCCTTCCCTCCCCTCTACTTCCTTCTTCCTTCCTTCCTTCCTTCCTTCCTTCCTTCCTTCCTTCCTCCTTTGTTATGATTGTCCCTTTTCTTTTATGTTCCTAATCATTGAATGAGCGGGTGTTTCATGAGCCAGTATTTTCCGGAGTTTCCTCTGAGGTGAGAGGAGCTATACTGTTTCTCACATGGTTTGTACGATGCAGAAACTCACCTTTTCTTCTGCACAGAAGGGCACTGCTTTCTGCATATGTGGTTTGTTTCTTGATTCCCTGTGCACATCCACCTTTTCTGCTATGTGAAAAGAGCTGGTACAGGGTTGGGTTGGGTGTTCAGCAAGCCTTCTCTAGTGGCCTTCTGTCCAGCTTTTGCTCCTCAGCAACCAGAAGTGGGTCTGCTGGCTCTTCCACACCTGCCCTCAGGTTCTCTCTGCGCACTGTGGTCTGACCTCAGATCTGTTTGACATTCCTTAGAATTCACATGGAGTCTGCAGATTATGCCTGCCGCCGTGTTTTGTTGAAAATGGAGTTTTCATCAATTTTTAAAAATGCATTGCCCTTTAGTGATTTCCCAGAGGATAAAGCGGGAATGCTCACTTATTCAGTTACCTTCAAACTGAGAGTCTGGATTGACATGTTCAAATGTTAAGGTGTCAGTATTTTTGTGTGAATTAGAAAAAATATACAAATATCACACCAAATACATGTTTCATAAATTGTACTAGTTAAGATAAGACAAAAGGTAGTCTTTTAATAAAAATCTACATTGTGTAGATCATACAAAATATAGGCATGAGCACTTATAAATATAGATAAATATTTAAAGACTTCAGTAACTAAATCATCTACTGCTTATGTTCTGAATTTTGGGTAATATGAATAAAACCAAAGAAAAACTGTATTTTCTAAGCTTCACTTCCACTCACACCCTGAGATATGCACCATGAAGAAGGCTGAAAATTTAAAATGACAGTGACCATTGTCAGTTATGTTAGGAGAAGAGTACTACATTCTCATTTTATAGAAAGTCACTGAAAATATTTCAAGTTGAAATATTTTCAATACTTCATAAACATTTTCTCAAACCAGGTGGCAGTAGTGAGTGAAAAATAGGCTTTTTCTGCTTTCTTTCTAGACATTATGAAATAGCATAGTACAACAGAACAATCCATTGCTCCTGGTAACAGAGATTGTGGAAGGCCTTTGGAAACAGAAGTATTTTTAAAAATATGTTCTTGATCTTGATTATAAATTAATGAGAATTTGATAATGAGAAGAGGTAAAATAATTGTGATTTTTCAAACACATGAGTTGGTTTTTGGAGAATGGCTTAACATCAAAACCAAAAAACTGAATTCTCTTCTGAAATGGTTAATGTTTGGGAAATAGTACGTGGGAGATCTTGACACCCACTTTTATGAAAATACGGCAACGATCTGTGATTCACGTGAGTCTCAAAGCTCGTGTTACAGGAGAAAGATGCTGCTAGTGTGGTGCAGCTGTTTTCGGAGACTCCACAGGAACGGATTGTATGGATCAATCTGAAAGTCAGCTTCAGTGTTTGACTGATCTTCTCTAAGCTACAAAACAAATAATGCTATGTACAATCTATGAAACATATTATTGATTTAATTTCACTTAAGTTACATTTGGAAGGCTTATAAGATAAACCTAATCTGAGAAATGCAATGCCACACTGTAGAAACACTATGGAAAATTAAAATAATAATTGGCCTTCCTAGGCCTATTCCTATTCAAAATTTTCATTAGCATGTTGGGTTTCACTATAAAAGTCTTGATTATCATATTCTTAGATTAAGCAAATTTGGCAGAAATCACAAATACGTAAAATGATATTTCACTCTCCAAATATCTTTACAAACTAGAGCACAAGGCCAAACCTAATATGATATAATTCAACCAGGGTAAAAATAAGTCAGCATTTTCTCCCCTCCCCACAGCCCACTCCCCGAATTGAATAAATTAGAGTGGCAAAGGATTGGTTTAAAAAAGCAAATGTGGGGGTTTAAGAATTTAAGAATTTCCATACCCCTACCTCACAGTCAATCTTCAGTGAAATATCTATTTTAGGCAACATTTTTGTGTTGGCTGGGGATTAGCAAAAAGGCAGAATAAGAAGCTCAGCATAATTCTCTCTCCAAAAAGCAATGAAAAACCTTGACAAAATTGTCAAAAACAACCATTTCTGAACTCTAAAAATTAACCATAAGCATAAGACAAGCTGAAAAACATTTATTCAAGGAAAATCACTGATCCTTGGTAAAAACAGAGGGTTTGAATGTTTTCAAGTGGTGACACTCCCAGCCCCGCTTCCCGAGCCTCCCCCCAAGAGACTCAGTAGGCCCCTGGAGACCCTCAGAAAAAGCTGGAGTTCAGCACTGCACTGAAAACCATCAGGGAAGGTCAGGCCCCAGCTGCTCGAGGTGGGGAAAATGGTGAGAACAACAGACAAGTCCACAACATGCAGAAGAGAGATCTGTGGACTGACGCCGAGCCTTGATAAGCCCCACGTATTCCTGTGGATCTGAAAGTCTCCATGTATCCATCTTCACAAAACACACTTTTCTCCTCTTTTACGAGCCTCACGCTGGCGCCTGGAGTTTTACCTTCTAGTCTCTGCTAGAACTTGAAGCTGCCTTTGACCAAAGAAACAGATCACGTAGATAAAAGCATCCCTGTGTGTGTCTGGGGTGCGACCAGGGCAAGGGGGGATGTGTCTGCCTCGGAGTGATCTGTAGTTAGATCGTGTGCCTGTCTGCAATCCAGGCTCTGCTCAGAGTATTTTCAGAAATGCCTCTCACCACACAAGAGCCCAGACAAACACCAGAGGTGCATTGATGCCAACATTCACCTCCACAGGGCGGTTTTCCATCAAATTCACCAGAGGTCTTTGGAAAGCCACCATGTAAATAAAACTTCACTTTAAACAGAATCAAAGATCACAAAAGTGACATAAAATGAGCGGAAAACCACCCAGTACACTCACTGTCTTACGAGTGAATGGCGTATGTGAGCCAGAGGGCTGGGAAGAGAAGGAACTTGCTGACTTCACTCTGACAGCATTTTGATCAGGCAGTGTAAATGTAACAAAGAAATTAAAAAATTATGCACAAGTACTATGTTCTAGTTGGTAAATTATCTGTTTAGTGGTGTGGGAGAGCCATTAAGAAAGACTTCATGTACGTAAGAGGGTTGAAGAAACAGGAAAATACCTGAAGATATGAGAGCTATGGTTCTCATCCTCAGAAGAAGAAGTTACAAGTACAGGCCAGGGTAAGGAGCAAACCCAAGTCTTGGATTAGAATCAGAGGCATCAATATGAACTCATTGTTTTCTAATATGCATATGGATATTTAAATGCAGGAATGTGCGTATAATGGGTTAGTCAACACACTTGATTACAAGGGGAGAAACAGTAACCTGAGCATAAGAGAAACCAGCAAGCAATCAGGGTTAACATCCTCAAGGGCAAGATATTGAGGGACAGTCTCCACAAGTCCTCTTCCTCTCATGAGAGACATGAAGAGACTGAGAACTGTTGACACAGGGAGAGACCAAGGAGACATGGCGACCAGAGGCAGTGTGGGGCCTGCAGCTGGATCCTGGAACAGTGAAGACAACAGTGGAAAGACATGAAATCCAAATAAAATATGTAATTCAGTTAATAGTTTAGATAATTGTACCTTGGTCACATAAGATATTAACATGAGAGGAAGATGGGTATGTGGGAAATCTAAAAAAACACACAAAAATCTATTTATTTTTGCAAATTTCCTGTAAGCCTAAATTTATTTCAAAATAAAAAAGTACAAAATTGCATTTGAATTTTTTGCATAGAGTTTTTTTTAAAAAGTCTGCATATTTTTAAGTGCTGTTTGAATATATCTCTAAGGCCTGAGTCTCTCTTTGGCATTCTTAGGGGTCATGGCTAAATTGCTGTACTTGGCTGGGTCACTGTTGTGTTTGGCTTCTCTGTATAGTTTATATGCACATTTAAATGATTTCAGAATTGTATTTTTGTTATCATAACAGTGAAAACAAAGCTGTCTCTCTTCACACACAGTTCTTGTGGGCCACGTCAGCAAAGGGTGGAAAGTAGAGACAGCAAGGACTTCGCTGGAGGCAAGGGGCCCTTCTCGCTGGGTTTCGCAAGGACCACCTGAAGATTGTCTGCAGCCCTTAGGCTGTTGGCTCATCAAATATTAAAACAATATTTCTGGGAAAGCTACCCAGACTTGGACATAAGTTTGAAAGAAAAAGAAGCCAGTCTTGAGTGATTTCTTTCTTTTCTCAGCCAGGTCAAAGCCATGCTGTGAACACACCATTCCTTGCTCAGAGGGTCCTGCTGGCCCGTCTCTCCAGACTTCATCTGGCTTCCACGGACGAGAAGCTGGCGTTCCTTGTTAGTGAAGACCCACACCCACTTAAGTTCTGTTGGGTCAGTGTAGATTCTGATAGGCTGATCTCTCCACCAGATGCCCCCAAAATTCCTACTGGTCACAGCATAAGTCAATACAATACGCCTTGTGTCATACCAAGAAGAAAGTGATCAAATAATCTAAGTAAAACACCAATAAAACAAAATTTTAAAACATATAATTGTATTAGTTAAAAGTGGTGAGCAATGTTTTTCTTTAACATGTAAAAATGTCTACACTGTCATTTAAATCAAACAAAAAACGTTACAAGTGTGTTTCAGGCTTCATGGCTTACCAGTCATTTTAAAACCGTTCTGCCCTTAAGCCGTCACGATTGAGTGAGTGCAGGACTATTGTGCAAGCACTGGTGGTGAGCAAACCACCAGCAAGTGCAGAGCAGAGCTGCAGGACCGTCTGCGGTGCCGTTTCAAAGCCACGCAGGGTCTCTGGTCGGCTGGGACCCACGGCGACCAGCTCTTCTCCGCTGCAGTTCTCAGCCACACAGTGCAGGGTGCTGTTTCACCATAGCCCTTCCAGGGCCCACACGGGGGTGACCGAGTCTATGCACATGCATGTTGAGTCGACATGAGCTGCTATGATCAAACAAATACCAGATCTGGAGCGCAAATGGCGGTGAGACGCTGGCCCTGCTGTCCGCCCGCTCCAAGCTCACACAGACAACTTGCCGTTTTGAATCCTGGTTTCTCATCTGCAGAGTAGGTACAAGACAAGATAACGAGTATGAATAATCTCAGTGAGGGCTGGGCACACAGGAAATGCTCAAACAGCATTACTGAAGTATTATTACTACTGTCACATAAAATTTCCAACTTGAGCTGGTTATCACCATTGACCAACAGGCTTAAACACAACAGGTCATTCAGATTCCAGGCACCAGTGCAGACACAGAGCTTTACTCAGCTTCTGCCACCTTCTAGCATGGTCATCAACAGAACTTCTCACATCCCGGAACAAGTCGTAGGAGCCCATGGAGCATCACACAGCGTTGTTAATTCAGGAATCCCTGCACCAAGGATTCTAACCGTAGTTTCTGTCACACATTTATTGAGGATGGGCCATGAGCTTAGTCTCTGAAGGTCCTCACTCTAACTTAGCTTACCTCTAGCTCACACTGTATTTTCTGTGCCAGCTTCCATCTCGTATCTCCCACCAGACAGCAGTAGCTCCCTGCAAGGACAGAGCTGTGTCATTGTGCCCTCTGAGCCCAGCATGCTAACTGATGAGCAGTAAATGCCAGTTAATAACTGGGTGTTGGGTAAGTTTTGTAGTTTCCATGTTAAGATTTGATACCTATATTGTATATTAAGACCACTTCTTATAAGAATTTAATACAAGAATTTATTATGTAAAATGCCAATTCAATCATCCATTCATTCAATCGACATGTGTTTATTATCTACTATGTTCCAGACACTGTTCCAGGCAGAGAATAAAAGAGACAAGCATTCTTGCCCTTGTGTGGTGGTGTGAGGGTTACTGAGGAAATGCCCGGAGGCTATGTATCTGGTGTACAATAGAAGTTCCTTGCATTCCTGTCACTTACCAGGGCCTAGGAAAGTAGGACAAGAATGCATTAGAAGCAATATTTGGTGGAACTAACTCCTGGTGATGCCATGCTATGAAATAAAAGTGAAACTCATCTGGTTTCACTTAGGTCTTAGCCTCCATGAAAGACCGTCTCCTTCCTGCCCTAGACACACAGAAGCCAGGTGTTTCCCACCGCCAAAGTAGACACCTGCCAGTTGACAGCCTTTCTCCTATCTGTGTCCCTCCCAAGACTGGGCTCCCGATGGCAGGGCTGTGCCCATTCTCCATTCTCTCCTCAGTGCACATGTCAGGTCAGCAATATGCTCAACTGAACTGAAGCAAGTCTTTTTTTTTTTTTTTTTTTAAAGATTTTATTTATTTATTTGACAGAGAGAGAGACAGCGAGAGAGGGAACACAAGTAGGGGGAGGGGGAGAGGGAGAAGCAGGCTCTCTGTGGAGGAGGGAGCCCGATGTGGGGCTTGATCCCAGGACCCTGGGATCATGACCTGAGCCGAAGGCAGACGCTTAACGACTGAGCCACCCAGGCACCCCTGAACTGAAGCAAGTCTTGTAGCTTGCTTGCATCCTTGCAAAAAAGGCAATAACCAAATTAAGGCTGAATAAGACCTAAATGCATGTGGGGATATGTTTGAGCTACTCAAAGACAACGAAGAGGCTAGCAGGACTAATTTTTACTCAGTGTTTTGGATTTTTATTTCCCTAACTATTCTAAAATGTTGATGCTGCTTTATTCCCACAGAATAAGAACAGAGGAAGAATACCTCCTTCTACAGACCTTGGCTGTTCTGCAATGTACCCATCCCTGCAAAAGCAGCTTCCATCTCGGAATTTATTTTCCTAATTACATGCACGTTATCTAAAAAAACCCAAAGAATGTGGGAAAGGATACAGTTTAAAATAAACTTTAAACTGTGGGAATGCAGGGGACCCTGAGAATGACAGAGAGAATGAGTTTAATATCTCTGTTTTAATGTACTGACCCAACAAGACCCAGGAGAGGGGGAGTTCATGTTGCCAACTGGAAATTAAGGATGCAACAATGAGATAAACTGATTTTATTCTAATATATTGAATGAATTTTAAAGTATATGGGCATAGGCTATTGTGGCCGTGCATGTTATAACATTTAACTTTTTAAATGCCTAAAGCTTCGAGTTGTATTTCTTCCTCTATGGTACAATGTTATTTTGTTCACAGACATGCTAACATTTTATTTATCAGTATTAAGAAACTGAAATATTACTCAGCCATTAAAATTATGATTGTGACATCCAAATACCAGCACAGACAAGTGCTTATGATACATTGTCCAGAGGAAACCGAGGTCCCACAACTCCATGTGCATTATGGCCACAGCTGAGTAAACTGCACATGTTCAGAAACTGGAAAGAAAATGGAGCTGGCAGAAAAAGAAATTAAGGAGTTGATCCCATTTACAATTGCATCCAAAACCATAAGATAACTAGGAATAAATCTAACCAAAGAGGCAAAGGATCTGTA
>NW_022590841.1:0-9884 GCF_004348235.1 Phoca vitulina
GGGAAAGACAGGGCTCCTTTGGAACCCATCTTGTCTGTTGCCTAGGTTGGACACAGCCACTCCTGCCTCTGTCACTGGCCCAGGCCCAAAGGATTCATGTCCCAAAAGGGTTGGGGCGGGGGTGGGGGGGAAGGGAGTCAGCAAGCTAGGACCAGGGCGCTCCAGCTTCCTCCTCATCTTGAGCTGCTCTGACCCAGCAGGCCACGCTGCTCCATTCTTGAATCCCCTCTTCCCCTGGCTTCCAGGACAGCACACCCTCCTGGTTTCCCTCCTGCCACCACTTCTCCATCTCTTTGTCCGCCTCACCTCCAAATACTGGAGGGGACCGGAGTCTGTCTCCTTCTCCATCTGTGCCTCCTCCCTACATGCCTCCGATGACCCCAATCTGAGTTTTCAGCCCTGACATTTCTTGTTGTCTTGGTCAGCTCAGACTGCTAAAACAAAATACCATAGACCCGGGTGGAGCGGGGGTGGTGTTTGACCAGCAAGCATTTATTTCTCACAGCTCTGGAGCCCAAAGTCCAGGGTCCGGGTGCCAGCATGATCCGGTTCTTGGTAAGGGCCATCTCCCTTGTTTGCAGATGGCTGCCTTCTTCTGTCCTTACACGGCCTATCCTTGGTGTGTGGGGCACTCAGAGAGAAGGAGAGAGAGAGTGGATAAGAAAATAAAATCCTATTAAATGTTGTCTACAGAAGACCACTTTAAATATAAAGACATAAGTAAGTTGAAAAGAAGTGCATGAAGAAAAAAGAGATGCCATAGAGACAGTAAGCATAAGAAGGCTAGTATGGCTATTTTATTTTCCAGTTTTATTGACATACAATCAACATATCATCCAGCATTTGAATATCAGGTAAAATAGACTTCACAACAAAGATCATTACTAGAGATAAACAGAGACATTTCATCATGAGAAAAG
Source organism: Phoca vitulina (assembly GCF_004348235.1). Classification (NCBI taxonomy): domain Eukaryota; kingdom Metazoa; phylum Chordata; class Mammalia; order Carnivora; family Phocidae; genus Phoca; species Phoca vitulina. The sequence continues at coordinate 921 of NW_022590841.1, forward strand.
GACCAATTCACGTGGACATAACCACAAATGTGTATCCATCTAATAGAGCCTCAAAACACATGACGCTAAAATGGACAGAATTAAAGGGGAAAAGAGACAATTTCCCAGTCACCACAGGAGACGTTAACAGCCTCTCTCAGCAGAGACAGGAAAACTAGAGAAAAATCCAGAAAAGACATAGAAGAAGGGACGGGTGGGTACCAACTATCCTGATGGACTTCACACTTGTAGGACGACCCACCCAACGGCAGAATACACGTAGTCTTCAAGTGCACGGAGACAGTACATCAAGGCAGACCACACTACTGTGTGAGCTTTCAAACAAGTCTCAATCCATGTAAAGGGTTCAAAATCCTATCGAATGTATTCTCTGACCACGACAGACTTAAGTTAGAAATCAATATACCCGTAAGATTTCACACAAACTCCAAATACCTGGAAATTAAACAACGCATTTCAGTTGATGGGTCAAAACCCAAACAGGGGTAAGTAGAAATATTTTTAATTGCATGATAACAAAACCACCACAAAAATGCAGGAGGCAGTTAAGCAGTGTTGGGTGGGACGTTCACGGCATTAAATGCTTCCGTGAGAGACGAAGAAAGATCTAAAAGCAAGGACTCGGGGTTTCAACCTAAGGAAGTAGGAGAAGCAAAGCAAAGAAAGAAACCCGGAGTCAGACCGCCCTGGGCTCTCAGCGAGCTCGCAGCCCCCTGGTTTTCGCCCAGGGGAGGGGGATTCCAGCTAAGGGGCCTTGCAGGCTGCCGGGAACCTGGGCCGCCTTAATTCCAGGAGCAGTCCTGGTGGGAGGCCGGCAAGGGCGTGGCAGCGGGCGGGGGACCCCGGAAGCCCACCGCGTTCGCCGCATCAGGGTCGTGACCCCGCGGCCCGCGCCCCCCGCGGCGGTTGGCCGGACCCCGCGGCCCGCGGCGGCAGCTCCCAGCTTCCCGGGCAGGCGGCGCCATGCGGCCCGGAGCCCCGCTCCTCCTCCTGCTGGGCCTGGGCCTGGGCCTGGGCCTGGGCCTGGATCGCGGCCTCCTCCCGCAGCCCCCGGCTCCTCGCAGGGCCCGGGCTGCCGTCCTCGTCTCCTGGGCGCCCGGCGCGCCCGCGTCCGGACCCCGCCGCCCGGATCCCGCCTCGGCCCGCCGCCCCCCGCCTGCCGCCCGGCCCGGGGGCCCGGCGCAGGGAGACGCGGCCGCGCTGCGCGGCTGGAGGGGCGCCCCGGGCGTCGGCGAGCCGGCCGGCAGCGCCCGCCTCCACCTGCGGCCCCGCGCGGCCCCTGGCGGCGGCGTGGTCGTGCGCGGCGGCGGCCGCCTCTGCCTGCCCCGCGGGCCCGCGCGCCCCGTCTGCGTCCTGCTGCGCGTCGTGCTGCGCGCCCGCCTGGCCGCCGCGCCCGCGCTCGTGGACCTGCGGCTGTCCGCGCGCCACGGCCGCCTGTCCCTGCGGTGGCGCACCCCGCTGCACCGCGCGCTCGGGCGCCCGGAGTGGACCTTCCGGCTCGTGCGGGTCCCGCCGGCCACCCTGCGGCGCCCCCGCCGCGCCGCCTCCGACCTGCCCGCCGACGGCGCTCGCCCCTACGCGGGCTTCGTGGCCCAAACCGAGTGTCCCACGGACGGGCCCACGCCTGTTGTTTTGGAAGCTGTCAACTCGGACGGTCCTCAAGCCATCGAGTCTTCGGTGTCCTGCCAGGTATCCGAAGATGCGACCTGTGAGGTGACCATGGTAAAGATCCATACGAACAAAGATGGTGTTCCCGTGGTGTTGACCAGGAAGATGAAGGATACCTTCAATGCAACATTTAAGTACAAATGTCCGCACTCCACGTTAATTGTTCCGCAGTGGCAAGTCTTTTCCGTGCCCTCCGTAAATGATTTGCCGAAGTGGTATAGACCTTTGGATGTACCAACCATCAAACCAGGGCATATTCCAACTATTTTACATATCCCCCCAAAATCTTTATCTTGGGGGGGGTGTATGTGTTTAGATTCACAATCAGCATCTACACGAAACGGAATTGGCCTCAGGCCTCAAAGTCAGATTTCATCTATGTCACCGTTGTTAGAAGTGACCTAAAGGCAGTTATTCCTGGGGGTCCCAACGTAACAATTAATTTCACAGACAGGCTGGTTCTAGATGGAACGAATTCCTCCGATCCAGATTCAGACAACCCTTCAGAGGCACTCCTTTTCTCCTGGTACTGTACCACAGATCCAAAAAACTACCAGGGAGCTAAAATTACAGTGATGAGCAACAGCGTCTGTCACCCGAAGCAAAGTGATCTGAACTGGAAATGGGCCTCTGGCCCTGTCCTAACACTTTCACCAGGAGCCCTTAAAGGTGGAGGTGTGTACTTTTTCAGAATGGTGATCCGGAAGGGTGGTAGGACAGCATATATTGATAAAACGGTACACGTGCTCAAAGGATCAGCCCCCGCAGCAAACATTTCGTGTATTGAAAATTGTGATGCCGTTTCGGTGATTTCAGACAGATTTTCTTTGTTTCTAAATTGCACAAGTTGTTCAACAAGCCAGGATGTCTATAAATGGTCGATTCTGTCGTCTTCAGGTGATGAGATAACATTTGATTGGGTGAAACACACCACAACAGGGAGGAATGGTGCTTATTTGTCTCTAAAAGCTTTTGCTTTTAAGGATTTTCCTGAAGCTAAGTTTTGGATGTCTGTGCATCTAGCAACTTGGAGTGGGGAGACCTTGGACTTGAGGCACCCCTTTATTATTAACTATGTCCCTCAAATCGGAGAGTGCAGCATTAAACCAGATAAAGGAGTTGCATTTTTTACCAGGTTTGTCATCCGGTGTGATAATTTTAAGGATAAGAACATCCCTCTTACATACAAAATGGTAGTCTCTGATTTGTATGGTTTTGGTCAGATCAGTTCTGTAATAGAGAACACTTTGGGGGCCATCCTGTATTTGGGGAGTGAGTCCACATCGCCCCCTTCCTTTCTCCCTGTTGGTGTGTTGGCCAATCGTTATGCCATGAAGATCCACGTTCAGGTATATGACTCTCTAGGAGCTTTTTCTCAGGTGACTTTGTATGCGACCGTACATGCTCCAACGGACAAAATCTCAGGGAAGGATGTGCTTGATCGCTTATTCAATTTCACCATGGGACCGAATTCATCGCTCTCTACTTTGCTTGACAACCAGGAATTTCTACCTGCAGGTTATTTAATATATATAGCAGCTTCTGTTTTGAATAACATGAAACCTGAATTAACTTTGCAAGCTGACAAAACCAGACTCCGGGAATACCTTGTCAACCAGACTTTCGTTCTTCCCAATAGCACTTTGGTGGAAATCAGCCAGGTAGTCATGAGTGTTACTAAATTAACCCAGACGACCTCTGGATTCACTCGAGTGGCTCAGAAACTCGCCACAGTGAGGATCTGGCAAGCAAATCGAGCCCTGCAACAGTCTCGACAGAAAGATCCACACTTTTACTCTGAACAAATAGAAATCGTGAGCACTGGGATATTAACAACTTTGTCTAATATCTTTAAACTGACCGTTAGCTATGAAGTGGTTGACGAGCCTTTCTACGAGTTGGAATTACTAGCAGACACAATATTGGACGGTAAAGTGCCAGGGAATGAGACCACTGCAATGACATCCTCCAGCTTTAACATGTACGTCAGGAAGACCGAAAAGTGGGACGTTACTGACGTCTTCAGCAATGAGAAAAGCAGTCGAAATTATTTTCGTCCGACGCTAAACGTGAGCAGTATTCCTAGTTTGCCCACAAATGCCCCGATTTCCACCATGTTTTGTGAATTTGCAGATGATCCCTTTCCTTGGATGAATGATCAGGAAAGCTGTTCTGCAGAGGTGGTTGGATTCAGAATGACAGGAACCACACCTAAGGGCGATGTGCTCGAGATCATGCCTGATGTGGCCGAAGTGCACATCGCCAGAAAAAACTTGAGCTTTGCAGCTTTTAATCTCACAGTGGGACCCGAGAATGAGCCTGAGGGAGCTGAGGAGTCCTTGAGAAGGACGACAGGGCAGTTTAGGTTTGAGGTGGACAGCAGTGAGGTGAAGGAGTTGCTGGTCCACATTGTGACGGAAGTGACCGTGTTGTTCACGGTTTTCGTGTACGCCGGCAGTGAAATTACCCCCACTGCTCTGGTCGCCACCTTCCTCGCGCCCCATGACATCCCTCCCATGGCCAACCAGAGTGACCTGTTCGACTCAGCCTGTACGGTTAGGGAGGCCCGCGTGCTTTGCCTTCCAGCATCCCTGCTGCAAGTCGTAGCTCAGCGAACTGGCTCGTCTGAGTGCACCTTGACCATCGTTCTGCAGGCACCTCGTTTTGTCATGAAAGCCAGTGAAAAGCTGGTGAGAATCGCTCTTTTCAGCGCTCACTGCCTAGACATGTATGGGATCCAGAGCGATTGGAGAGAAGATACCTGTGTTCTCGGAGAGAAGACCACCTGGCTACGGGTGCACTGTGTCTGCCAAACCACAAGGAGGGCCCGGCGGCAGCTGGACCTAATAGAACAAGCCAGCACCCACCTGCAAACCCATTTTTTGACGGCCAAGGTGATTGTGGTCCCTAATCCTGTAGATCTACAGTTGGAGGTCATCAAGAACGTTACCCAAAACCCTGTGACGCTCTTCACTGTACTTTTCATCATGCTCATGTACATAATCCTAGCTTTCTGGGCCTTGCTGAGAGATGAAATGGATCAGTTTCTTCGGCTACGTGTGATAATTCTACTTGATAACGATCCTTATGATAAGGTGTGTTACCTCGTCACTATTTTTACAGGAAGCCGTTGTGGGGCTGGGACCAGGGCCGATGTCTTCATCCAACTTAAGGGAACAGAAGGCGCCAGCGATGTGCATTGTCTGAGCCATCCTTATTTTAAAACCCTCTACCGCGGAGGCATCAACACTTTTCTCCTAACGACGAAAAGTGACTTGGGGGACATCTATTCCGTTCGTGTGTGGCACAACAATGAGGGCAAAGCCCCCAGTTGGTACTTAAGCAGAATCAAAGTGGAAAATCTGTTCAGCAGACGCATCTGGCTGTTTTTATGCCGGGAATGGCTTTCTGTTGACACCTCTTTGGACAGAACATTTCACGTTACCGACCCAGAGAAGCCTATAAACAGAATGGACTTTTTCCTGATAGAATCGACTTACAAGATGGGGAGAGATCACACGTGGTTCTCTATTTTCTCCAGTGTCATTGATAGGCCCTTCAATAGGCTTCAGAGACTGTCCTGCTGTTTGGCAATGCTGATGGCCTCCCTTTTGTGTAATATTATGTTCTTTAATCTCGACAGACCAGAAGAAACAGAGTCAGAAGAGGGGAGGTACATCAGGTCAATGATGATAGGACTGGAAAGTGTCTTAATTACGATCCCTGTGCATTTATTGATCGCTTTTCTGTTCACCTACTCCCAGAGGGAGCCTCGTGTGACTCTAGAAAAGGTATCTCCCCGGAAGCGTTCCTTGGTGCCAGAGAGTGGACACTGGGAGGAATATCTTGAAAAGTGGCATGCTCGTGAAACTGTGCATGCTCCCACCAAGAAGGCTTCGAAGCTCCCATCTGCAAAAAGCACTAGACTTCACAAGGCTTCTGCCGAGGTACCCTACATGGCACAGCCTATGGGGAAGAAAGGAGAGAAGGTCTTACGCACCCAGGGAAAAAATATAAATGCCAGTAACTCAAACACAAATAACAATAAAGATGTTGCTTCTGGAGAGCCGCCTTCCCAAGTGGGTCCCATAGAACTCAAGGAGAAGAGCAGGATCGCTATACCTTCGTGTTGTGTTTATATAGCGTGGTTCTTGGTTTTTGTTACATCCAGTATATCTTCATTCTTCATTGTATTTTACGGGCTGACCTATGGTTATGAAAAGTCACTAGAATGGCTCTTTGCATCGTTTTGTTCATTCTGTCTCTCCATTTTTCTGGTGCAGCCATCTAAAATTATACTCCTGTCAGGCCTCAGAACAAGTAGGCCCAAGTATTGTAAAAACCTTTCGTGGGCAGGCAGGTACTGCTATACCGAGATCGAGCTGCACAGCACGTTGAGCCCAGAAGAAATGCAAAAGCGACATGAGCAGATCGTGCAGCTCCGAAGATCGAGGATGTACCAGCCCCTCACCGAAGATGAAATCCTAATATTCAAAAGAAAGAAGACCATCAAGAGAAGGGCTTTCCTGTTCCTGTGTTACATTCTGACTCACTTCATCTTTCTAGCGCTCCTGTTGAGCCTCGTCGCCCTCCTGCGCCACACGGACAGCTTTTACTATAATCAGGTGATTCGCAGTCAGTTCTCTGTGGATCTCGGCTCGGTGACCAAGCTGGTGGACATCTACAGGTGGCTGGACAGCGTGCTGGTGCCTCTGCTCCACAATGACCCGAATCCAACGTTTCTTCCCGACAGCTCCTCTAAAATCCTGGGTCTTCCCCTGCTGAGGCAGGTGAGGGCAAAACCTGGCGATAAACTCTGCCTGCCTGCCAACAACTTTGCACAAACCAGCATGGAAGGAGAAGTCCATTGTCATCCCAACTATGGCACCGACCCGGAAGACACGAGAAACTACTCTAGCCTGTGGACCAAAGTTGCAAAGAGGTCCGAGGACAAGCATACCAACGGGTTTACTTACAAGCCTCCGGAGAAGACATGGGGCTATTTCTCCCACGGACTCTTACACACCTACGGGTCAGGAGGCTATGCATTCTATTTTTTCCCAGAACAGCAGCAGTTTAATTCCACCGTGAGGCTCAGGGAACTCCAGAGCGGCGGCTGGCTTGACGAGAAGACGTGGGCCGTGATTCTGGAGCTGACCACCTTCAATCCAGACGTCAGTCTGTTCTGTAGCGTTTCTGTCATTTTCGAGGCGTCTCAGTTAGGAGTTGTGAACACGAGTATATCCGTGCACTCCTTCGCGGTTGCTGATTTCGACAGGGAAACTTCAGCAGAAATCTACTTGTATGTGGCCATTCTCATTTTTTTTTTAGCCTACATGGTCGATGAGGGCTATATCATCATGCAAGAAAGGGCCTCCTACGTGAGAAGTGTGTATAACCTGCTCAACTTTGCTTTAAAATGCATATTTACCGTGCTGATTGTGCTCTTCTTCAGGAAGCACTTCTTGGCCACGGGCATAATTCGGTTTTACTTGTCGAACCCTGCAGATTTCATTCCCTTTCACGCAGTTTCTCAAGTAGATCACGTCATGAGGATCATTTTGGGTTTCCTGTTATTTCTGACCATCTTGAAGACCCTCAGGTATTCCAGATTCTTTTATGATGTGCGCCTGGCTCAGAGGGCCATTCAGGCGGCCCTTCCCGGCATCTGCCACATGGCGCTGGTGGTGTCCGTGTACTTCTTTGTGTACATGGCCTTCGGCTACCTGGTGTTCGGTCAACACGAGTGGAACTATAGTAACCTGATCCATGCCACGCAGACGATATTCTCCTATTGCGTCTCAGCGTTTCAGAACACCGAGTTCTCCAACAACAGGGTTCTGGGGGTCCTATTCCTCTCATCGTTCATGCTGGTGATGATCTGCATATTGATCAACTTATTTCAGGCAGTGATTTTGTCTGCCTATGAGGAAATGAAGCAGCCCGTGTATGAGGAACCATCAGACGAAGCGGAAGCAATGACCTATCTGTGTCGCAGGCTAAGAGCTATGTTTAGGTTTCTGACCTTCCAACCCAGGGACAAAGATGAACCAGAGTTCTTTGTCAACATGCTGTATGGGCAGCCGGAGAAGAACAGCCGCCGGTATCTGGGGCTGAAGACCAGAAACATCAATGGGAAGAAAATGGTTTATCTTGTTGTGTGATCAGTGACAGGGTCAAGAACCATAGGCAAGAGTTCCCCCAGATGCTCATTCTGTGGGTATAAGGAATGTTCAATGGCTCAGTAGTGCTCTCTACCCATGTCCTGGAAAATGCACACCCCACATTCGGAAGTATCTCCACCTTTGGCCTCTAGTCTTGAGTGTTGGGGTATAGGGCAGGTCTGCAGCATGGGAACCCAGGACTGATTTCCCTCTAGAGGGGAACTTAGTGTCTTTGGAGCGCACAGCAGTTTAGAGTATTCGAGACCCAGATTTGGGGGAGAGAGAGCTAAAGGGCCCCCACTCCACCTCTCCAGGGCAGAGCATTCTCCTGCTGTGACTGTGTCCCTGGGGCTGGGAGCCAAGAGCTTGTGGCTCCCTCAGTCTCTCTGGGAGTTCCCTTTGCAGACCAGGACTGGGGCACACCCCCAGCGCCCCCCCCCCATCAGCCCCAGGCCCCACAATCCAGCTGAGCCAGGACTGGAGGGACCTTGTGGTGAGTTTGGGGTCTGTCCTCCTGCTTTTGAATTCAGGGATGGGACCTGAGGGTCAGAAGTCTGAGCTTCCCATCAACTCCTTTGGGCTACTGCCAGTTAAAGATGTGAAATTTAATAGCATTTTCCGGCCATTAGACATGAATTTTGTTCAACAACAAAAAGGTGTGTGTATGTGTATGTTTGTGGTGGGGGGTGGGGAGTGGGTTCACACTGAAAGATAGTAAATGTTCTATATATCGACTATAACAATATATCCATCCAGGACTTGGGCTTTGGGTTATTCAGAGCATGGTGTATTATTTCGGAATAATAAAGAAAATGTGGTTTATTGTTAAAGAGCAATATGGGCTCGTAACTCTTATAGTTCTGCTCAGAAGCATGTTCATTTATGTAGATGCCAGTTTAAGCTTTATCAGAATTAAATGTGAGATTTCTCCTCTGAGACTTGCCGTGATTTCTGCGTGAGGAGCGTATATACTAGGGCTCCTGCCCTCCACATCGAGAGCCAGTGAAGGGGGACACCGCAAGCAGGTGGGTGACGACTTTGTCCCAAGGCCTTGCTACTCACTCGGTGCCCCTGTGGTCCTGGCTGTGCTGAAATGGCTTACACGCACACACACGGGTGTTCCATGCCGCTC
>NW_022590842.1:0-9874 GCF_004348235.1 Phoca vitulina
TTTCAATAATCACTCTCAACGTGAATGGCCTAAACGCTCCCATAAAACGGCACAGGGTTGCAGATTGGATAAAAAGACAGGACCCATCCATATGCTGTCTACAAGAGACTCATTTTGAAACTAAAGATACATCCAGACTGAAAGTGAAGGGATGGAGATCTATCTTCCATGCCAGCGGACCTCAAAAAAAAGCTGGGGTAGCAATTCTTATATCAGACCAATTAGATTTTAAACTAAAGTCTGAATTAAGAGACACAGAAGGACACTATATCATTCTTAAAGGGTCTATCCAACAAGAAGATCTAACAGTTGTAAATATCTATCCCCCAACGTGGGAGCAGCCATCTACATAAGCCCACTGTTAACCAAAATAAAGAGTCATATTGAGAACAATACGTTAATTGTAGGAGACCTCAATACTCCACTCTCAGCAATGGACAGATCATCTAAGCAGAAAATCAACAAGGAAACAAGAGCTTTGAATGATACATTGGACCACATTGACCTCATAGATATTTACAGAACATTCCACTCTAAAACAAGAGAATACTCATTCTTCTCGAGCGCACATGGAACTTTCTCCAGAGTAGACCATATACTGGGTCACAAATCAGGTCTCAACCGATACCAAAAGATTGAGATTATTCCCTGCATATTCTCAGACCACAATGCTTTAAAACTGGAACTCAATCACAAGAAAAAAATTGGCAGAAATTCAAACACTTGGAGGCTAAAGACCACTCTGCTCAAGAATGTTTGGGTCAACCAGGACATCAAATAGAACTTAAACAGTTCATGGAAATCAATGAGAACGAAAACACATCGGTCCAAAACTTATGGGATACAGCAAAGGCAGTCCTATGGGGGAAATACATAGCCATCCAAGCCTCACTCAAAAAATAGAAAAACCCCGAATTCACCAACTAACTCTACACCTTAAAGAAGTAGAGAAAAAGCAACAAGCGATGCCTAAACCATGCAATAGAAGAGAAATAATAATAGAGCCAAAAATCAATGAATTAGAAACCAGAAACACAGTAGATCAGATCAATGAAACTAGAAGTTGGTTCTTTGAAAGAATTAATAAGATTGATAATCCACTGGCCAGACTTATCCAAAACAAAAGAGAAAGGACCCAAATTAATAAAATTATGAATGAAAGGGGAGAGATCACGACTAACACCAAGGAAATAGAAACAATTATTAGAAATTATTATCAACAATTGTATGCCAATAAACTGAGCAATCTGGATGAAATGGAGGCCTTCCTGGAAACCTATAAGCTGCCAAGACTGAAACAGGAAGAAATAGACAACCTGAATAGGCCAATAACCAGTAACGAGATTGAAGCAGTGATCAAAAACCTCCCAAAAAACAAGAGTCCAGGGCCTGATGGATTCCCTGGGGAATTCTACCAAACTTTCAAAGAAGAATTAATACCTACTGAAGCTGTTTCAAAAAATAGAAACAGAAGGAAAACTTCCAAACTCATTCTTTAGGCCAGCATTACCTTAATCCCCAAACCAGGCAAAGACCCCATCAAAAAGGAGAATTTCAGACCGATATCCCTGATGAATATGGATTCCAAAATCCTCAACAAAATCTTAGCTAATAGGATCCAACAATACATTCAAAGGATCATCCACCACGACCAAGTGGGATTTATCCCCGGGATGCAAGGGTGGTTCAACATTCGCAAATCCATCAATGTGATGGAGCACATTAATAAGAGGAGGGAGAAGAACCATATGGTCCTCTCAGTTGATGCAGAAAAAGCATTTGTCAAAATACAACATCCTTTCCTGATTTAAACTCTTCATAGTATAGGGATAGAGGGAACATTCCTCAAGCTCATAAAATCCATCTATGAAAAACCCACAGCGAATACCATCCTCAGTGGGGAAAGGCTGAGAGCCTTTCCCTTACGATCAGGAACACATCAAGGATGCACACTCCCTCCACTATTGTTCAACATAGTACTAGAAGTCCTAGCAACAGCAATCAGACAACAAAAAGAAATAAAAGGTATTCAAATTGGCAAAGAAGAAGTCAAACTCTCTCTTTTCGCAGACGACATGATACTTTATGTGGAAAATCCAAAAGACTGCACCCCCAAATTACTAGAACTCATCCAGCAATTCAGTAATGTGGCAGGATACAAAATCAATGCACAGAAATCAGTTGCTTTCTTATACACTAACAACGCAACTGTAGAAAGGGAAATTAGAGAAACGATTCCATTTACAATAGCACCAAAAAACATAAGATACCTCGGAATAAACCTAACCAAAGAGGTAAAGGATCTATACTCTAGGAACTACAAAACACTCATGAAAGAAATGGAAGAAGACACAAAAAGATGGAAAAATATTCCATGCTCATGGATCGGAAGAATAAACTTTGTTAAAATGTCTACGCTACCCAAAGCAATCTATACCTTCAACGCCATCCCGATCAAAATTCCAATGACATTTTTCAAAGTGCTGGAACAAACAATCCTAAAATTTGTATGGAATCAGAAAAGAGCCCGAATCACGAAGGAAATTTTGAAAAAGAAAAACAAATCTGGGGGCATCACGTTGCCCGATTTCAAGCTATATTACAAAGCTGTGATCACCAAGACAGCATGGTACTGGCACAAAAACAGACATACAGACCAATGGAACAGAATAGAGAACCCAGGTATGGACCCTGAACTTTATGGTCAAATAATCTTTGACAAAGCAGGAAAAAACATGCAATGGAAAAAAGACAGTCTTTTCTGTCTTTTGGTGAAATGGTGAAAGACACCATTCAATAAATGGTGCTGGGAAAATTGGACAGCCACATGCAGAAGAATGAAACTCGACCATTCCCTAACACCATTCACAAAGATAAACTCAAAGTGGATGAAAGACCTCAATGTGAGACAGGATTCCTTCAAAATCCTCGAGGAGAACATAGGCAGTAACCTCTTTGACATCACCCACAGCAACTTCTTTCAAGATACATCTCCAAAAGCTAGTGAAACAAAAGCAAAAATGAACTTTTGGGACTTCATCAAGATCAAAAGCTTCTGCACAGCAAAGGAAACAGTCAAGAAAACAAAGAGGCAACCCACAGAATGGGAGAAGATATTTGCAAATGACACTACGGATAAAGGGCTGGTATCCAAGATCTATAAAGAACTTCTCAAACTCAACACCCAAAAAACAAATAATCAAGTCAAAAAGTGGGCAGAAGAGATGAAGAGACACTTCTCCAAAGAAGACATACAAATGGCTAACAGACACATGAAAAAATGTTCATCATCATTAGCCATCAGGGAAATCCAAATCAAAACCACATTGAGATACCACCTTACACCAGTTAGAATGGCAAAAATGGACAGGGAAAGAAACAACAAATGTTGGAGAGGTTGTGGAGAAAGGGGAACCCTCTTACACTGTTGGTGGGAATGCAAGTTGGTAGAGCCACTTTGGAAAACAGTGTGGAGGTTCCTCAAAAATTTAAAAATAGAGCTACCCTATGACCCAGCAATTGCACTCCTGGGTATTTACCCCAAAGACACAGATGTAGTGAAAAGAAGGGTCATATGCACCCCAATGTTCATAGCAGCAATGTCCGCAATAGCCAAACTGTGGAAAGAGCCGAGATGCCCTTCAACAGATGAATGGATAAAGAAGATGTGGTCCATATATACAATGGAATATTACTCAGCCATCAGAAAAGATGAATACCCAACTTTTACATCAACATGGATGGCACTGGAGGAGATTATGCTAAGTGAAATAAGTCAAGCAGAGAAAGTCAATTATCATATGGTTTCACTTTTTGTGGAACATAAGGAATAACATGGAGGACATTAGGAGAAGGAAGGGAAAAATGGGCAGGGGGAATTGGAGGGAGAGATGAACCATGAGAGACGATGGACCTGAGAAACAGTGTTTTAGAGGGGAGGGGGGTGGGGGGATTGGTTAGCCCGGTGATGGGTATTAAGGAGGGAACGTACTGCATGGAGCACTGGGTGTTATATGAAAACAATGGATCGTGGATCACTACATCAAAAACTAATGATGTATTGTATGGTGACTAACATAACATAATAAAATTTTTTAAAAAAAGACACAGGGTTTCAGATTGGATAAAAAGCAGGACCCATTCATATGCTGTCTACAAGAGACTCATTTTGAACCTAAAGACACCTCCAGATTGAAAGTGAGGGGATGGAGGACCATTTATCATGCCAACGGACCTCAAAAGAAAGCTGGAGTCGCAATTCTCTTATCAGACTAATTAGATTTTACACCAAGGGCTGTAGTAAGAGATATAGAGGGACACTATATCATACTTAAAGGGTTTATCCAACAAGAATATCTAACAATTGTAAATATCTATGCCCCCAACATGGGAGCAGCCAACTACATAAACCAACTAATAACCAAAATAATCATATAGATAATAATACATTAAGAGTAGGAGACTTCAACACTCCACTCACAGCAATGGAGAGATCATCTAAGCAGAATACCATCAAAGTTGCAAGAGCTTTGAAGGACACATTGGACCAAATGGACTTTGTAGATATATACACAACACTGCATCCTAAAACAACAGAATACTCATTCGTCTCAAGTTCACATGGAAGTTTCTCCAGAATAGATTACATACTGGGTCACAAATCAAGTCTCAACTGATACCAAAAGATTGAGATTCCCTGATATTTTCAGACCACAATTCATTGAAACTGGAAGTCAACCACAAGGAAAAATTTGGAAGGAACACAAACACTTGGAGGTTAAAGATCATCCTGCTAAAGAATGAATGGGGCAACCAGGAAATTAAAGAGGACCTTAAACAGTTCATGCAAACCAATGAAAATGAAAACACATTGGTTCAGAACCTGTGGGGTACTGCAAACGCAGTCCTTAGAGTGAAGTACATAGCCACCCAAGCCTCTCTCAAAAAATTAGAAAAATTCCCAATGCACAATCTAACCTTACACCTAAAGGATCTGGAGAAAGAACAGCCAATAAAGCCTAAACCAAGCAGGAGAAGAGAAATAATAAAGATTAGAGTAGAAATTAATGAAATACAAACCAGAAGAACGTAACAGATCAACAAAACTAGAAGCTGGTTCTTTGAAAGAATTAATAAAATCGATAACCCTCTAGCCAGACTTATCCAAAAGAAAAAAGAAAGGACCCAAATTAATAAAATCATGAATGAAAGGGGAGAGATAATGACTAACACCAATAAAATAGAAACAATTATCAGAAATTATTATCAACAACTATATGCCAATAAATTACACAACCTGGAAGAAATGGATGCCTTCCTGGAAACCTATAAATGACCAAGACTGAAACAGGAAGAAATAGACAATCTGAGTAGACCAATAACTAGTAATGGAATTGAAGCAGTGATCAAAAACCTCCCAAAAAACAAGAGTCCAGGGCCAGATGTCTTCCCAGGGGAATTCTACCAAACATTTAAAGAAGAAATCATATCTATTCTACTGAAGCTGTTCCAAAAAATAGAAATGGAAGGAAAACTTCCAAACTTGTTCTATGAGGCCAGCATTACCCTGATCCCAAAACCAGACAAAGACCCCATCAAAAAGGAAAATTACAGACCAATATCCCTGATGAACATTGATGCCAAAATACTCAACAGGATCCTGACCAATAGGATGGAACAGTGCTTTTTTTTTTTTTAATTGATTTTCTGTATGGATGATCTATCTACTGATGTAGGTTTGGGATTAAATTATCCTATTACTGTATTGTCATCTATTTCTCCCTTTAGGTCTATTAATATTTGCTTTATAAATTTAGATGCTATGTTGAGTGCCTCAATATTTACAAATGTTATATCTTGTTGGATTGACCCCTTTATCATTCTGTAATGCCCTTTTTGTCTCTTATTACAGTCTTTGTTTAAAGTCTATTTTGAGGTGCCTGCGTGGCTCAGTTGGTTAGGCATCTGACTCCTGCTTTCTGCTGAGGTCGTGATTTCAGGGTTGTGAGATCCAGCCCCATATTGGGCTCCGTGCTCAGTGGTATGGAGTCTGCCAGGGATTCTCTCCCTCTCTCCCTCCCCCTCTGTCCCTTCCCTCCCCCACTCACGTGCACTCTCTCTCTCTCTCCCCCTCTCTCTCAAATAAACAAATAAAATCTTTAAAAAATAAAGTCTATTTTGTCTTATATATGGAGTTATTCTAGCTTTCTTTTGGATTCTGTTTTCATGGAATATCTTTTTCCATCCCTTCACTATCATTCTTTGTGTGCTCACATCTGAAGTGAAATGGCACCCATAAAATTCACCAAGGCAGGAGAATATGGAAATGGTGCTCACCAACCTTCATCCCAGAGTGTCCCAGTATGCCCCTACCCGTCCAGCTGATGCTTTAAGATTAGCAAATACATCAGTTTTACATAAAATCTGGGTGCTGTTCAAATGGTTGCTTATCCATAGGGCCCTGGGGTGAGTCCACACATGAGCCCTTTAACAACCATTTCTTAATTTGCTATAGCCCTTTATGTCCTGTGAACATGAGTCCTGATGGTTTTCAAAGCCAGATGTTTTGGGGGCTCACCTCTCAGGTGCAGGTCTTAAAAGTTGGGAGGGGACTAATGTGGGGTATGAAGCCTTTGATCCTCAGAGAGAAACCACAGGTTTGTGAGTTCCCTTCTGTTTGTGGGTTGCTGTGTTGGGGTGCGGTTTATGACAAGATTATGTCTCTGCCTCTCCTACACACTTCAATATGACTTTCTTCTTCTTTGCCCAATATGAAGGAGTCAATCAGCTAGTTTTCAGGGTTTTTCAGAAGAAACTGTCCTATATGTAGCTGTTGACTGCTGTGTCGATGAGAAATGAGTTCAGAATCTTCCTATGTTGACCTTTTGAACCACTTCATCTGGTGTCACAATTTACAACTTTTATACTGTGTATTATAAGAAAATATTGTAGCTTTATAAGTTGAAGAACTCCCTCTATCATTTCCTGTAAGGCAGGGGAAGTGGTAATGAAGTCTCTCAGCTTTGCTTATCTGTTAAAGTGTTTATACATTTTTGATGGGTGATTTTGATGAATATAATATTCTTGGTTGGTAATTTTTTCAGCACTTTGGATATATCTTCCCACACCCTCCTGGCCTACAGAGTTTCTGCTGAGAAATCAGCTCACAGCTTTATCAGGGTCACATTGTACTTAATGAGTCATTTCTGTTGTTGTTTTCAAGATTCTGTCTTTAATCTTTGAGAGTTGGATTATAATGTATCTCAGAAAATATCTCTATGGGATGAATCTGTTTGAAGAACTTTGTATTTCATATACTTGGATGTCCATAACACTCCCTAAATTTGGGAAGTTTTCAGTCACTATTAAATAAGCTTCCTGCACCTTCCATTCTCTCCTTACTTTCTGGGATTCCCATTCTTCTCTTTCTCCCCTCTTACTGAATAATTTCAAGAGATCTGTCTTCAAACTCATGGATGCTATCTTTTGCTTTACCAAGGCTACTATTAAAACTCATTATCAATTTCTCATTTCATTCATTGTATTATTCAGATCCAATATTTATGTTTAGGTTTTTTTTTACAATTTCTATATCTATTTTGAACTTCGCATTCTCTTTATGCAGTGTTTTCCTGAGTTCATTAGGTTTAGTATATGTACTCTTTTAAATCATGCTAAATTTACTTATAATAATCATTTTTTAAATCATGCTGAATTTACTCATAATAATCATTTTTTATTTCTTTTTCAGGTAATTTTCACATCTCTTTTTCTTTGGGTTCAGTTACTGAAAGATTATAGTGATTTTTGGTGGTGTCATATTTTCTTTTTTGTTTGTGTGTTGCAGGTACCTACACATTGATGTCTCCACATTTCAGAGAGCAGTCACCTCTTCTATCCTCTTCAAACTACCTTCACTGGGGAAACTTTTCACCTGAAGGTGGCTGCAGGGTGCAAGTCGAGTAGGATGCAGCATCTCTGATTCTGAAAAGGGTGCAGGAATGTATTCTACAAGCAGTTCTCTCAGCTGAGGTCAACATAGAAAATACTATATGGATCTTATTGGCCAAGTTTGCAGGTCTCCTGCACATGTTTGTGGTGGCAGTGGTGGTTAGGGCTGTTGGGTTCTCTGGCAGCAAAAGCTATTAAGGTTATTTGGTTGTTCTGCACGCATGGAGGAAGTTCTACCCAAGTGGGTCTAACTTGGAGCCAGGTCTTGCATGCTGACACTCAGCATGACAACAGAGCTGGGTTTTAGGCTCAGAAGCATGTGGATCTACTATGACATCTGAACCCTGGAGCATGGGAGCACTTGCATTACCATAGTGCTGGTATCAGATTTGAGGGCATGTGCACAACATTTACTGAACTAGGTCTCAGTCACTGAGACTCATTATGTGACTAAGGCCTTAGCAGAAAGGTAGGCAGGATGTAGCAGAATCAAGAGCTTAGGGATGACATAGTGTAACAGTGGAATGGGCCTAGGGAAAGTGTTGCAGTGGCAGCATGCCCTAATGGTCAAAGTGTGTTCTCAGAAACCAGAGGAGAGTGTGCAGAAAGCAAGATACAAGTCTTGGCGATGGAAGTCAAAGTCCTAACTTAGGACCCGGGGGGAGGTGCATAAGAGCAGCAGCATGGTCCTAGTGCTGGTGAATCATATTTGCTACTTAGGGCATGAGAAATGAGAAGTAGCACAGCAGCAGCTGCTGATGGCAGATCAAACAAGCAACTCAGGACCTAGGGTGAGGGGCAAAAACCAGCAGTAGTATGAGTGGTGAGAGAGGCTCAAAACCACAACTTAGGAACTGTGGAAATAGCTCAAAGTACTAGCTGATCAGTCCCTGCGAAGATGGATCTAAGATGTGTCTTAGGACCCAAGGTGTGAGACAAAAAGCAGCCGAAGATGACAAGTCAAAGGCAAGACTTAAAACATAGGAGATAAAGGAAAACACGGCAAAATTTAAACTTAAACATAATGAAGTATGCAGTACGCTGATTTTGAAGAGCACCAAGCAGCAGTGACACAGGCTCCTGGGGACAAGACATGCAACAGAGAAAAAAACAGCACCAGGGAGGTAAAGAACAGATGAGAACCCAGGAAGGCACCTCAGGTAAGATCAGCATTGGTAAAGGTTGCTGGGTCCAAGGTAGCAAATACTAAAGAATGGAAGAGTGATGCGTAGCATTCCAAGGTCATATTATTTTCAATTTTCCTAAAAAGTGAAAATTTTCAAAGGAATCTCTCTAGGGGAAAAAACAGCTTTGAATGAAAGATAAAGTGGCACACGGAAAATTATGCCAATGTTTTACAATAAGACCATAATAGTGTTAAGCTCTATGGATTGCATATACCCTGCTCTTTGGAGACCAAAAATAATTTCGCTGGATTGTATATAACAAATATTATTTATGTTGTTTCCTGGAAAAAGTACAACCGAAAATACAAAATAACCCATTTTCTTAAAGTCCTTTTCCAGACCACCAGATTGGAAACAAAATATTTTAACTCTACAAACACAACTTATAAAACAAACCAAAATAATAGCCAATAAAAACAATGAAATTTTTACAAACTCACAAATGAACAAAAGAGGAAAATTGGCCAAAAAAATAAATAAAATATAATAACAGATTACTGATATAAAATTTTGATTGCGAATGAGGAATAAAAAGCCTGATTCTCACATAAGATATGAAAAAAAATGAAACAAAAATTTCAAAATGACACTATAATTTTTACATTCATGGAAATAGATAAAAAACTCACAGAACAAAAAATTCAACTTACAAAACTAGCCAAATACAAAATGAGGTCACTATCAAAAAATTGTCTCTGAAAAGCCCAGGCAACAGCAACCTGCCTTCTGCCAGGCAC
>NW_022590843.1:0-9856 GCF_004348235.1 Phoca vitulina
TACAAAGTGGAGCCTAGTGATGTGACTGATTTTGCTGCCACCTCATGATAAAACTTGAAAGCATGAAGAGTTGTTTCTTATGGATAAGCAAAGAAAGTGGTTTCTTGAGATGCAATGTACTCCTGGTGCAGATGCTGTGAAGATTCTTGAAATGACATCAAAGGTTTAGATTATTGCATAAATTTAGTGGTAAAACAGTGGCAGGGCTTGAGAGGATTGACTCTAAGTTTGAACAAAGTTCTTCTGTGGGTAAAACGTTGTCAGATAGCATTGCATGCTACAGAGAAATCATTCATGACGGGAAGAGTTCATCAATGTGGCAAACTTCATTGTTATTTTAAGAAATTGTCACAGCCACCCCACCATTAGCAACCACCACCCTGATCAGTCAGCAGCCATCCACATCCAGGCAAGACCCTCACCAGCAAAAGATTAGCACTTGCTGAAAGCTCAGATGATGGTCAGCATTTCTGAGCAATAAAGTATTTTTTAATTAAAGTATGTACATTGTTTTTTAGACGTAATTCTATTGCACACTTAATAGGCCATAGTATGGTGTAAACATAACTTATAGGCACTGAGAAACCAAAATATTATTTGATTCCATTTATTGAGATATGCACTTTACTGCAGTGGCATTGAACCAAACCTATAATATCTCTAATGTATGCCTGTAAATAGTTGAATAACAAATACAATAAACCAATATGCCAAGACACAAATAAATGTAAATTTCCTATAAAGAAATATTGCAAATAAATTTTATAGATAGTATTCCCCAGAATTATTTAGTGTTCTCCAGAGAAACAAAGCCAATAAAATGTGGATAAACATCTATATATATATATCTATATATAGATATATATAGAGAGATAGATATATATACAGAGAGAGAGAGAGAGATTTTAAGGAATTGACTCATGATCTCGTGATTGTGAAGGCTTGGTAATTATAGTTTGCCTGGGAGGCTGACAGACTGAAGACTCAGAAGAGTTTCATTTTGAGTCCAAAGAGAGTCTGCTTGCAGAATTCCTTTTTGTTTGAGGATGTCAGTTTTTTTTTCATGAAGTCCACATCTGATTGTATGAGCCCACCCACATTATGGGGGGGTAATCTGCTTTACTCAAAGTCCACCAATTAAATGTTAATCTCATTCAAAAAGAGACTCACAAAAACATCCAGAGTAATATTTGACCAAATATCTGGGCACTGTAGCCTCTCCAAGTTGACACATAAAATTAACCATCACACTCCTCAGGAGATCAAGAATAACTTCCCATCCTTTAAATCTGGGCTCTACATAGGAACTTCCTTCCAATGAGTACAGTTTGGAAAGAGAGGGGAAAGAATAACTTTACAGTGGAAAAACTTGAAAAACACTGCCTGTCAGGTGATCAAGGTCAATATTAGCAATGTAAGTGGTGCTGATGCGTGTACTGTCAATATGATGTGATAACTATGTCACTTTCCTCTGTGGAATTCCTCTCCAAAACTCAAAACCCCAGGTTAGTCAAGAGAGAAACATCAGACAAACTCCAATTGATGAGCATTCTAGAAAATACTTGATCAGTACTCTTTAAAACTGCTGAAGTCATCAAAAACAGGGAAGATCTTAGAAACTAACAATCTAGAGTAGTGTAAAAAGATACGATGACTAAATGTATTGTGGAATTGTAGGTGGGATTTGGATACAGAAAAGGGACATTAGGTAAAAACTAAGAAATATGGATAAAGTATGAACTTTTTTAGGAATAATTTAACAATATTGATACATTTGTTGTGGCAAATATACCATACTAATAATTTAATATATTAATAAAAGAAATTGGGTGTGGGTTATAAGGGAATTCTCTCTACTCTCTTTACAAAGTTCCTATAATCTTAAAGTCTTTTAAAATAAAATGTTTATTACAAAAAAAAGAACTTAAAACAAAAAGTACATGGATTTTTACATCAGACAGACCTTTAAACAAGGAAGCGTAAACACTCATAATTTCATTTTTCTCATTTTACAAGACTGTAGAGAAAATAAATTTAAAAAATAAATATGTAGAGTCACTAACAAATTGTTTTGCATATAATATGAGCTCCAAAATGTTAATTTCCTCGCTCTGCTCAGAACTCTTCAAGGAAAGGTGTTAGGCTTATTATTATTGTTATTTTAAGTCAGAATGCCAACAATTCATTTCACAACAATAGGTGATTGATTCATTGAGAAAATTGATTTTATTCAATCCTACAGCAATACTGTACATACTTATATAAAGACCTCCATTAAACATATATAATCACTAGTGGGAGGGAAGCAATAAAATTCTCCATGGAGAGTACAGATTTTCAATGCAGGTAATCAATATTCTTGGAACATCATCAAAAGAAAAGACTAAAAGGAAAAGAAATCAAATAACCTACTGCTGGCAGCATATGATGCTATACACTTAAATTGATGTATGTTGAATCTGGCAGTCTCTATGGCATTTAGCAGATAAATCTCTTTACCAGAACTCTCAGGTCAGCTAAAATGTACAGCAGACACATTTAATCCAGACTGCTTCGTTGGAGGAAACTCTGTTGGTGGTCACAGACACCAAAGATCCAGGTATAGGAAATTCTGAATTAGGCAGTCTCCAGTTTAATTCTCCCCTACAGTGCTGCCCTGCACCCCACACCCAAACACCCATGATCACATTTTTCTCTCAACCTCTCTGTCTCAGAGAGTCCATGTCTCACGTTTTGGATTTGGGGTTGATTAGACTATACCTATACACTCATAAATTTAAAAACAAACACAGATTAAGTGTATGTCTAAACTGGAAGTGGTCTTACCTTTCAGATCGATGGTCATGAATTCAAATAATTCACTTTGGGGAAATCTAAACATAGTTTATTTGCTCACATGCTGGTCAGTGTGAAGCACCACATACAGCTGGAGTCAGTGCCTATGCTGCAAGCCATTAAATGCCCCATGGTTTTTGTTAAAGGCCATTATTTTCAACTGTGTGCCATGTGGCTCATTCCCACAATCCATCCGATGGTGAAATCATGTGTGAGTAGAGAAGTTTGTGTATACACACATGTACAAATAAAATCTTAAAATGCATTTAAGCAGTACAAAAATCCTAAAAAAATTTTTAAGAAGGAATAAATAAAAGTATTTGGTGGGAAACTTATGTGGAAGTCTTTACATTTTCGTATCTTCGTTTCTGGTTTTGCATCAGGAAGTTTTAATAACATTATTTATTTAAAAAATTTATTTTCCAAAGTCAGAAAATAATTTTTGTATTACCCAACTTGACTTATTTCAAGTCAGTCAATTTTAAAACTTATTAAGTATTTTTTTAAAGACCCATATTGAACATTGTCAGTTAGTACTTATATGCTATCTGTACTTAAATGCGTATCTAACCAAATTACATCATTTGCCATTGGCATATAAATATAAGGAACACACATGCTCATATCTTTATTTTTGAACCTTTTTTTAAATTTTATTTTATTATGTTATGTTAGTCACCATACAGTACATCATTAGTTTTTGATGTAGTGTTCCGTGATTCATTGTTTGTGTATAACACCCAGTGCTCCATTCAATACGTGCCCTCCTTAATACCCATCACCAGGCTAACCCATCCCCCTAAACCCCTCCCCTCTAAAACCCTCAGTTTGTTTCTCAGAGTCCATAGTCTCTCATGGTTTTCTCCCCCTCCAATTTCCCCCCCTTCATTTTTCCCTTCCTACTATCCTTTTTTTTTTTTTTTTTTTTAACATCTAATGTATTATTTGTTTCAGAGGTACAGGTCTGTGATTCATCAGTCTTACACAATTCACAACGCTCACCATAGCACATACCCTCCCCAATGTCTATCACCCAGCCACCCCATCCCTCCAGCAACCCTCAGTTTTGTTTCCTGAGATTAAGAATTCCTCATATCAGTGAGATCATATGATACTTGTCTTTCTCTGATTGACTTATTTCGCTTAGTATAATACCCTCTAGTTCTATCCACGTCATTGCAAATGGCAAGATTTCATGCCTTTTGATGGCTGCATAATATTCCATTGTATATATATACCACATTTTCTTTATCCATTCATCTGTTGATGGACATCTTGGCTCTTTCCATAGTTTGTCTATTGTGGACATTGCTGCTATAAACATTGGGGTGCAGGTGCCCCTTCGGATCACTACATTTGTATCTTTGGGGTAAATACCCAGTAGTGCAATTGCTGGGTTGTAAGGTAGCTCTATTTTCAACTTTTTGAGGAACTGCCATACAGTGTTCCAGAGTGGCTGTACCAGCTTGCATTCCCACAAACAGTGTAGGAGGGTTTCCTTTTCTCCACATCCTCGCCAACATCTGTCATTTCCTGACTTGTTAATTTTAGCCTTTCTGACTGTTGTGAAGTGGTATCTCATTGAGGTTTTGATTTGGATTTCCCTGATGCCGAGTGATGTTGAGCACTTTTTCAACAAATGCTCATATTGTAAATTAATAAAATACTTTATATTATATGCAGACATTTGCAACCACTCACTCATTCGTTTCTCTCCACAATACTGTGAATTAAGTAAAAATAGGCATGTGATTTCTATTTTATAAACCAATATAACATGCTTCCAGTGTTCCTACTATGTTCCAAAACTGTTTTAAGGTTTTTTTAAAGTATTAAATCTTTAATCTTCCCACAATTCCATAAGGTAGTGTATTATCATTATCTTCATCTTATAAATGAGGAAACCAAGAAATTTAGAGGTTAAATATTTCATACAAGGTCATTCGGATAATAACCATGATATCTGAGAAGCAGATACAAGCAGTGTGTTTCCAGAGTTTGGGCTTGAATAATTATGTTATATTGTCTTTATAGGAGAAGGAACAAAAAACAATTGACCAATGAAACAAACAAACAAGCACAAAACAATGGTATTGAATAAGTTGCTTAAACTCACAAAGTCAATAGTGATGTTTTTAGGATTTTGTGCAACTTAAAGATTAAAGGCATATTGCTTGACTTCTGACAAGTTTGGTTCCAATCCAGCCCCTACCACTTAAAAAATGTTATTTAACTTCTCTGAATTTCATTCCTTACCTTCAATATAAGGGTCCTGATACCTATTTAATAGAATTATTTCAATAATTAAATGTGTTATTTGATTGGCAAAAATAAATTTTCAATATATGGTAGCTAAGTATACTCTTCTGCATTGGACATTTTTTTTAATTTAAGAATTAAAATATTCCATGGTAGATATAGTTATTTTTTAGGTACAATCACCTACATATAATGACAATGTATTCATCTTTGACAATTCCAAACATCTCACATTTGTATAAAAGACATTAAAATATTTATGTTTTCCTGAAAATGTCATCATTTTGTCTTTTATAGATATAAATATTTTAATTTTTTTGAAACTTAGGTTAAAAATAAGAGAGATCCCCCAAAATGTAAAGGCTTATGATTGAATTTATGATCCTTCAAAGCAGTTAGATCAGATTCTACTTTTTCCAATATGATTTAGAGGTGGAATAGTTAAAAGATACACAGAAATTTGAGACACAATTAACTTGACCTTCATTTTTCTGCCTTATATTTGATTTACCTTTCCAATGTTTCCATGGCTTCTTTGCTTTGTCAAAAAAATATTTCCATGTCCAGAGTATTTCCTTGTTAAGTCCTTCAACACTATTAAAGAGCAGTAATTGCAATAATAATCTTATGCAGGATTTTGCTTTCATTTATTTACAATCTGCTTTTGAACTATTCTTAGATGATTCTACATAAATATTACCATTATGTATCACTGTTATGTTTAATTATGTTTAATTATGATAAAATTTCATTCATAAGCTACGACATGGCATCCATAGAACTTCATCAACTATATTTACTTCCTATACCTAAAACTGAAATACTGTCAAAGAGGTGATGATCTGTCTTCTGAAATGCACAATATTTAGTCAGAAACCCAGGTTTTAGTTGTGCTAGAGATAATTAGGTGAGCTAATAATGATAGAATTTCCACTAAAGTCAGAATATTAAGCTTTGTAGTAACAATGAGAAAATTTAGCCTACAAAAACTTCAAAATCTAGAAGAGATGATAGATAATGATAGATGATAGGAAGATAGATAGATGACAAAAAGAGAGAGAGACTAAAAATAATCAAAATAAGCAGAAAAGTAGAGTCTAAAGTAATAATATTAAAGAGTGGAGAGAAAAAAAAAAACAATCTATTGAGGAAATAGAAATTTTTGTGGAGAGAAGAACTTTTGGCTAGACCTTAAAAAAATGGATGAGACTTGGACAAAAATTCAAGGCTGGGTTGAGAAAGGTATACAGTGGAATTATAGGGGCACATTCATGAAGTTTGGTCACTGTAGGAAAGGCACAGAGGTGAGACACAAAAGGTAATGGTAGTTAGCATTTATTAAATGCATTCTATGTCCCAGAAATCTTGTAAAGCACTCCCATGAAATATCTCAACCTCTTGTTCAGTATCCTAATGAGGCAGTCACTAATATTTTTAATAACTTATAATTAAGGAAATTGGAATTAACAAGTAGAAAAAGTGCTAAATTACTGAAGTAGACTCTGCCAGTGCCCCACCTATACCATCTGGGCCTATGTGGAGATAGTCTACAGACAATTCTTATAGTCATGGAAATCTTCCTGCACCTCTCTGCATAAGGGTGCTGTTTGCTATAAGATGTGCTTGGCTCACTCTGGAGAAATGTTTAATCAAGAGGGGACAAGTGTTGGCAAGTTCTGAGGCATGTTCCACAAAATCTCCCAGAAGAACTCTATTGAAATTAAGCTTCAGTTATCTATAAATATGACCCAGCCACTAACACACCTTTTCTGATTTTCTCCCTTCCTGTGTTCCATTTCCCATTCCCTTACAGTGCTTCCTGAGTTTGCCTTCCAAATAAACTACCTTGGATTCTGACTTCAGGTTCTGCTTTTGGAGTAACCTAATGTAAGTCAGTTGGCATCCAGAATGTACCTAGAGATTATATCCTTAGAGTAGAATTCTGGAATTTCATTGCGTGTTACTCAGATTGCTATGAAGATCATCATTTAAATGGAAAGTGGGAGAGTGATAATTCTGATTTCTTGCAGTATCACAATAATATCTAGATTGTCACCTATGGTGGGTTGTAATAATACAAGCTCTTGAAAGCTACTGAAGGAATGCAATTATAGGGATCGTAGAGCTGGTTGGCTTTTGTTAAATGCTATAGAAACCATTAAGAAAGAGGAAGACACTCAAGTCAGCTAACTTCAGCTCAGATACTCTGGGAAAGCTAGAATGTGTCCATGGAAACATTTAGAAGTTATCATCTCATATACAGAAGGCAGACTGTGCTGAAACTCAGGAATAAGAATGATCCTAAATGTGGATTTTCAAAGGAAAATTAATTCACAGCTTCCGCAAGCTCTTATGTTAAGGTCAGGGACCATGCAGGGATAGAGAGACCCTGAAAGCTGGGAGGGTGTCATTCGAATGGATTTGCTTAAAAAACTGGATTCCCTAGGTTCTCCCTGTCTCTTGCTAGTGGAGACCAGCTTCTTATTTCCTGAAGATTATGCAAAAGACTCATGTAAAGTAGATCCACAATAGGAAAATGTTTGTCCTCTTTAAGAACTGTCCTGACTCCCCTCATCACTTCTCCAATAATAATGAGAGTCAGATCTCAGCATGAGCTGAGAAATGAAGTGCTTTTCCTATTTGGGAGAAAATGTGATAATTTACCAAAAAGTTGCAGAACCCAGCTAATATATATGAAAATAGGAACTGGGAGAACACACAAGGACGTAAAATGTTAGAATGTTGGATCAGGTCAAGGACAAAAGTTGATGTCAGATAAGGGAATGTTTATTGACAGGATGGCCCTTTCCCATGAATCTGGATTTGATATCCTGGCAAAAATGTCTGTATTTAGCCCTAATACACTCCAGGAATAACTTCTTAAACTTTGTAGATGACATAGAATTAATGAGGTAGCAATGTTGAAACGCTTTGCCAAATATTGAAGAGGAATACAGAAAGTTCAGATACATGGGCATGTTAGAATGACTAATTACGTAAGGCTGGATAACTGGCAGTTATTTATGTTTCCTAAGAGAATACAGAAGACACTCCCTTCCCTAAAATTCTGAGAAGGGGGACACTGACATCATTGAGAAACTCAGGAGTAGGAGTCCACTGTGGGCCAAAATTAATGGTAGGACACACTGTTATTGATCTTGAATACCTAGTGTCAATAGGAATACTATGATTTTGAAAAAACAGAAGTCATGTGGCAACACTTAATCATCAGAGGCAAGGCTTTATAATTACCATAATGAACAGTGAGACAAGAATGGGAATTAAGGAACCTTGATCTTCCATGATCTCTGGCAATAGCTAACAGATCATGATATTCATAAAGGTAGATATAATAGCCAATGCTGTTATTGCTTGACTTAGGTAAGAAAAAATGATTAAGATGTAGACAACAGAAGAGTGATATCAGCTATGGTAATGAAAAATTACTATCCCTTACTAACTTTCCAGAACTGAACCAATTCTTTTTTTTTTTTATTTATTTATTTATTTTAAGGATTTTATTTGTTTATTTGACAGAGAGAGAGACAGCGAGAGAGGGAACACAAGCAGGGGGAGTGGGAGAGGGAGAAGCAGGCTTCCCGCGGAGCAGGGAGCCCAATGCGGGGCTTGATCCCAGGACCCTGGGGTCATGACCTGAGCCGAAGGCAGACGCTTAATGACTGAGCCACCCAGGCGCCCGTGGAACTAAACCAATTCTCAGATCCAGAGACTATTGATTGAAGTGGACATATGAAGCACTTGAGAAAGAACTCAAAAATTCTATAGAAGGAATATAAAATACGTATTTTCTCAATTCATTTCTCAAAGGGCTCTTGAAATTTACCTGAGTAAATGTACACAGGGGTAAAAGGCATATACATATCCCAAGGGCTATTGAACACATCATCTGAACTGAAACTGATGCAGGAGGCACCAAAAGACCATTTATCCTCTTTATTAGAACAAAGTATCCAGTGGTGAAGTGATGCATAGACTCCTGAGCGAAGTCTGTATTGCAGTGAATTCAGTGAGTCCATTAGCTCCACCATCTGCACTGTGGTTAATATCTGTAGTTCTTGGGTACAGGCTGACCTCACAGACATTGTGGATTTGGTAACAGACCACCCCAATAAAGCAAATAGAGCAATAAAATGAGCCAAATAAATCTTGTTTTTTGGTTTCTCAGTGCCTATAAGTTATGTTTACACCATACTATGGCCTATTAAGTGTGCAATAGAATTACGTCTAAAAAACAATGTACATACTTTAATTAAAAAATACTTTATTGCTCAGAAATGCTGACCATCATCTGAGCTTTCAGCAAGTGCTAATCTTTTGCTCTGAGGGTCTTGCCTGGTTGTGGATGGCTGCTGACTGATCAGGGTTGTGGTTGCTAACGGTGGGGTGGCTGTGACAATTTCTTAAAATAACAATGAAGTTTGCCACATTGATGAACTCTTCCCGTCATGAATGATTTCTCTGTAGCATGCAATGCTATCTGACAACGTTTTACCCACAGAAGAACTTTGTTCAAACTTAGAGTCAATCCTCTCAAGCCCTGCCACTGTTTTACCACTAAATTTATGCAATAATCTAAACCTTTGATGTCATTTCAAGAATCTTCACAGCATCTGCACCAGGAGTACATTGCATCTCAAGAAACCACTTTCTTTGCTTATCCATAAGAAACAACTCCTCATCCTTTCAAGTTTTACCATGAGGTGGCAGCAAAATCAGTCACATCACTAGGCTCCACTTTGTA
>NW_022590844.1:0-9856 GCF_004348235.1 Phoca vitulina
CGACAGGGATATTTGGATCCTGGGATGGGTCTCTGCTCAGCTTTCTCAGATGAGTACCTCGGGCAAGGAGAGGAAGTGTGTGTGCTCACCTGTAACCGAGGAAGGTGTCTGGTTTCAGGTTTCATGTGCAGGTAGATTCCTCGTGTGGCTCATTTTCTTGATAGTGTGCAGGGTGCAGTCAGTGGACCCTCTGGTCCTTGGCATCCCGGCTGTGCAAGAGCCGTGGGGCACCTTTTCCCCCAGGCTTTGGACCAGGAAATCAGAGGGAGTCAGTGGTGAAACCTTCCGTGTAGGCCTCCGTTTGTTCCCTGTTGAGATGGACTGGTGACTCTGATAAGTGCTGTGGAAATACAGAGCAGGAGACAGGGTTGGGTGCCGAAGGGGAGGTGGGGGTGGTGCTTGCTATTCACATAGGGGTCAGGTGGGACTTCAACAGGGACGTGATCCTTGAGTGAGGATCTAACAAAGGTGAGTGATAGTAAGTCAAGAGCATTCTAAACGGAAGGGAAAGCATGTGCAAAGGCCCCGGGGCAGGAGCATAGCAGGTATGTCCAGGAGTAGCAAGAAAGCTTTGTGGCCACAGGAGACAGCTTAGGACATGACTTCAGGGAGGTGACAGAGGGAGACAGAAAGCCATTGCAGGGCTGTGACCCCATGGGACCCTGTTTCACTGGGCTATCCTGGCTACAGTGTTGAGAACAGATGACAGAGGGTTGAGGATGGGCAAGGGAGGTCCATGATGAAGCTTTTCCAGGAACTCTGGCAAGAGATGGGCTCCAGTATGGAACAGACAGCTGGCCTTGGAAGGAGTGGTTAGTCCTATTCTGGGTAGGTATTGAAGATGGAGTTCCCAGGATTTGCCAGTGGGTTAGGTATTGGGTATGGGAGAAAGGAGGAATTGGGGTAACTCCGAGCTGTGGTTGGTTGTCCTGAGCGAGGGGAAGGAGGAGGTTTCTGGGGGTAGGAGGTCGTCCGTGTTCCACATGCTGAGGAAGGTGCCTTTCACGGTGGATATGCTGATGTGTGTGTCCGGGAGAAAATTTAACATCTACTCCCTCAGCAACTTTCAAGTACAAGTATCCCCAGTTTTTAAAAGTTCATGGCAAGGCATGTGGCTTTTTTTTTGAAAGATCTATGTTATTAGCTGGCTTCAGTAACAGGAGGAAATCTGAAGAGGATTTCCCTCTTATGAAAAAAGTCGAAAAGTGAGCATCGCGTTCAGCACCTGTTTTGCGGGGAGCCACTGCAGAGGCGGGGTGCACCCCAACCAGCTCCTTCCTGGGAACCGCCCTCTGCAGGCAGCCCCCAGCACTTTGAATTGTGCCTGTGAGCATCTGCTGTGTTTCATGTCCATTTATTTTGGGCATCCGTTAGGAAGTTGTGTCCCAAGGCCTAAGAAAGCCAAAGAGAAATCATTTTTGGAGTCTGAGCACGCTCACTAATTTTTCTGTATAAATGAATGGTAATTCCTCATTTGGTTTACACCATTTGTGCTGTGAAAGGTTTCCTAGGGACACTGTACTTTCAAATAGTGGGGTGACCTGTACCCCATCCTGCTGGGGTAGCTTTAGTCTCCATGCTGCACAGAATCTTCCATGAATTATGCATTTTATCAAACATTGAGCCTTTGATTATCTTCCTCCATTTCCCCCCCATCCCTGAATCTGGCAACCAGCAATCTGTTCTCAGTATCTATGCGTTCAGTATTTTTGTTTCCATGTGGAACGTCCCTGAACATCTGGTATTTGTCTTTCTGTGTCTGAGTTACTTAGCATAATGCTCCCAAGGTCTCAGTTTCTGTTTCGTTACTATGAATGATGCTGCAGTGAACATGGGAGTGCATTTATCTTTTTTTTTTTTTTTTTAAAGATTTTTTATTTATTTATTTGAGAGAGAGAGAATGAGAGAGAGCAAGCACATGAGAGGGGGGAGGGTCAGAGGGAGAAGCAGACTCCCTGCCGAGCAGGGAGCCCGATGCGGGACTCGATCCAGGGACTCCAGGATCATGACCTGAGCTGAAGGCAGTCGCTTAACCAACTGAGCCACCCAGGCGCCCGGGAGTGCATTTATCTTTGTGAGGTAGTGTTTTTGTGTTCTCCAGATAAATCCACTCAGTAGAGCAATTCCTGGGTCATGTGGTCGTTGTATTCATTTTTTCCAGGAACTTCCATACTGTTTGTCACAGTGGCTGCACCAATTTACACTCCCACCGACAGTGCATAGGGTCCCCTTGTCTACACACCCTCGACCACACCTGGGGTCTGTCTCTGGGACGATTGCCGTCCCTACAGTTGTGAGGTGGTGACTGATTGCGGTTTGGCTCAGGTTCCCTGATGACCATTAGTGATGCTTAGGTTTCCTGACGACCATCAGTGACGTTGAACAACTTCTTCTGTCTGTCGGCCACCTGTGTGCCATCTTTGGAAAGTGTCTATTCATGTATTCTCCTCATTGTTTATTTTTTATTTTTCAAAAAGATTTTATTTATTTATTTGACAGAGGGAGACAGAGCGAGAGAGGGCAAACAAGCAGGGGGAGTGGGAGAGGGTTAGAAGCAGGATTCCCGCCGAGCAGGGAGCCCGATGTGGGGCTCGATCCCAGGACCCTGGGACCATGACCTGAGCCGAAGGCAGACGCTTAACGAGTGAGCCACCCCGGCGCCCCATCTCCCCATTTTTTATACAGGTTTGTTTGTTTTGATTTGTATAAGTGTTTTGTGTATTTTGGGTATTCGCTGCTTCTCATATGTGTGACTTGCAGGTATGTTTTCTCATTGGGTAGGTCGCCTTTTAAGTTTTTGATGGCTCCTTTTTCTGTGCAGAAGATTTTAGTTTGATGTCGTTCCAGTTGTTTATTTTTGCATTTGTTGCCTTTGCTTTTGGTGTCCGATCTAAAAAACTCTTCTCCAAAACCAATGTCGAGAAACTTAGTACCTTTGTGTTCTTCTTGGAGGTTTATGGATTCAGGTCTTATGTTCAAGTCATTCATCCATTTTGGGCATGCACAGGGTCATGCGGTGCAAGAAAGTGATCCAGTTCCGTTTTTCTGCATTTAGTGTCCAGTTTTCCCAGTATCATTCACTGAGGAGACAGTCCTTTCCGCATTGTAGATTTTCTGCTCCTGTGCCATACGTGTGTGTTAGTTTATGAGGTTGCTTTTTTTTTTCCTTTGGTCTTACAGTTTATTTGTTGGGAAAATCTTTTTCCCATAGGAATATATGCAGTGTGTAGTTTATTGATTATTTGTTTATACTATTTGTTAGGACATTTCCCTGAGATATGTGTTTTTGTAAATGAGTAGCTGGATCTATAGCTTTCAACAGGTTTAGCATTTGGGCAGAACTACTTAAGTAGTGGTATCTTCTTCCATCAGAAATAGATTGTGTGTGATTGTCTTCTATTGTGATGTTACCAGTTGTGATGATTGATACCTATATTTCCTTTTCCATGATAGGTTTATTAAAGTGAATTTAATTTTTCTTAAAAATGTGGATTCTAAATAATCCTTATTTTATAATATATATAAAATAACATGTTTAAAGAAATGCATTTATTGGAATCAGCTATTCTCATTCAGAGTTAATAATCTATCAGAGGTAAGTTTAAACATAACTTTAATGTACTGACTTTAATGAATAAAGTTTGTCCAAAGTGCTATGATCATCAGTTTGTGAGGTTTCTGTTCTATTCCATTGACCTGTGTGTCTGTCTTCATGCCAGTAGCATACTGTTATGAGGACTACAGCTTTGTAATGTAGCTTGAAATCTGGGAGTGTGGTGACTCCAGCTCTCTTCTACTTTCTCCAGGTTGTTTTGGGTATTTGGAGTCTTTTGTGATTCTGTATGTATTTTAGGGGTGTCTTCTATTTCTTCGAATAATGCCATTGGTATTGAGATAGGGATTTCACGCCATCTGTCGATTCCTGTGGTTTCCATGGACACGTTAACAGTAGTAACTCTTGCAGTTACTGAGTGTGGCGTATGCTTCCATTTATTTGTGTGATATTCCAAATCTTGGTTCCATACATTCCACCCCCTCCAACATACACATGTTTTTCCTTTCTTTTCCACTATGTGTTTAGTGTATCAGGTCTTTCTCATTCTTGGTTACTTTTATTCCTAGATTTTTTTTTTCTTGATTCAATTGTAAATGGCATTGCTCTCTTAATTTCTCTTTGTGAAAGTTTGTCATCAGTATACAGAAATGTAACAAGTTGGGGCGCCTGGGTGGCTCAGTCAGTTAAGCATCCGCTCTTGGCTCAGGTCATGATTCTGGGGCCCTGGGATCAAGATCTGCATCGGGCTCCCTGCTCAGCGGGGGATTCTGCTTCTCCCTCTCCCTCTGATGCTCACCCTGCTTGTGCTCTCTCTCTGTCAAATAAATAAATAAATAAAAATCTTAAAAAAAAAAAAAGAAATGCATCAGGTCTCTGTATATTGACTTTGTATCGTGCAGCTTTCCTGAATTTGTTTATTCTAACAGTTTTTGGTGGAATATTTAGGGATTTCTATCTATAGTATCGTCCTTTGGAAATAGTGACAGTTTTCCTATTTGAATTTCATATCTTTCTTTTTGTTTTTTTGTCTAAATGCTTTGGCTAGGCCTTTCAATACTATGTGGCATGAAAGTGATGAGAATGGGCATCTTTGTTTTGTTCTTGATATTAGTGGGAAAGTTTTCAGCTTTTCACCCTTGAGTATGATGTCAGCCGTGGGCTTTTCATACAGGGACTTTGTTGTGTTGAGGTACGTTCCCTCTATACCCAGATGGTTTAGAGTTTTTATCATAAATGCATATTGAATCTTGTCAAGTGTTGTTTCTGCATGTACTGTAACAATAATATAAATTTTATCTCTTATTTTGTGAAGGTGGTGTATCGTGTTGTTTGATGTGCAGATGTGGAACCATCCTTGCATCCCTGGAATAAATCCCACTTGATCGTGTTGTGTGATTTTCTTGATGTATTGTTCAATTGAATTTGCTGATAATTTGTTGAGGATTTTTGCATCTATGTTCAAGAGGGATATTGGCCTTT
Source organism: Phoca vitulina (assembly GCF_004348235.1). Taxonomy (NCBI): domain Eukaryota; kingdom Metazoa; phylum Chordata; class Mammalia; order Carnivora; family Phocidae; genus Phoca; species Phoca vitulina. The sequence goes on from NW_022590844.1 coordinate 5,036, forward strand.
CCTTTTTTTTTTTTTTAAGAATCTATTGTCAGAGAGAGAGAGAGAGAGAGAGAGAGAGAGAGCACAAGCAGGGGGAGTGGCAGGCAGAGGGAGAGGGACAAGCAGGCTCCCCGCTGAGCAGGGAGCCCGATGTGACGTTCGATCCTAGGACCCCCGGATCATGATCTGAGCTGAAGGCAGATGCTTAACCGACTCAGTCACCCAGGCGCCCTGGCCTTTCCTTTTCTTGTAGCATCCTTGTGTTGTTTTGGTAGCAGGGTAATGGTGGCTTCATAAATGAGTTTGGACATATTCCCTCCTTTCTTATTTTTTAAAGAGTTTGAGAAGAGTTGGTATTAAATCTTGTATTGTGTGGTTGAACTAGTCAGTGAAAGTGTCTGGTCTTGGACATCTGTTTGTTGGGACGTTTTTGATTATTGAATATTTTTACTAGTGATCAGTCTGTTCAGATATGTTTCCTTCATGGGTCAGTCTTTGTACGTTGTTGGTAGGAACTTATCTATTTCTTCTAGGTGGTCGAATGTGTTGGCCTCCACTTGCTCATAGCAGTGTGTATTGATCCTCTATATTTTTGTGGTATGCATTGTCATGGCTCATCTTGCTTTCCTTTTTTGTTTTTTAATTTTTCACATTTTAAAAAATTGAATTAGTGAAGGTATAGTCCATCATTACTTTTTGATGTAATGTTCCATGATACATTAGTTGAGCGTAACACCCAGTGCTCATCACCACACGTGCACCCTCTTTAATGCGCATCACCCAGTTACCCCATCTCCCCACCCACCTCCCTTCCCGCAACCCTCAATTTGTTTCCCAGAGTCAAGAGTGTCATATGGTTTGTCTCCGTCTCTGATTTCTTCCCATTCAGGTGTCCCTCCCTGTCCCTATGATTCTCTGTGCTATTCCTTATATTCCATAGGAGTGAAACCATAGGATAATTGTCTTTCTCCGCTTGACTTATTTCACGCAGCATAAGACCCTCCAGTTCCATCTATGTCAATGCAAATGGTAGGTATTCATTTTTTTGATGGTTAGTAATATTCCATTGTATATACAAACCACATCTTTATCCATTCATCTGCTGAAGGACATCTCGGCTCCTTCCACAGTTTGGCTATTGTGGACATTGCTGCTACGGACATTGGGGTGAAGGTGCCCCTTCTTTTCACTACCTGTGTGTCTATGGGGTAAATACCAAGTAGTGCAATTGGTGGATCGTAGGGTAGCTCCATTTTTAACGTCTGGAGGAACATCCATACTGTTTTCCCGAGTGGCTGCACGAGCTTGCATTCCCACCAACAGTGTAAGAGGGTTCCCCTTTCTTCACATCCTCGTCAACATCTGTCATTCCCTGTCTTGTTAATTGTAGTCATTCTTCCTGGTGTAAGGTGGTATCTCCTTGCGATTTTGATTTGTATTTCCCTGATGGCAAGTGATGTGGAGCATTTTTTCATGTGTCTGTTGGCCAGTTGCATGTCCTTTTTGGAGAAGTGTCTGTTCATGTGTTCTGCGTATTTTTTGAGTGGATTGTGTTTTTGGGTGTTGAGTTTGAGAAGTTCTTTATAGATCTTGGATACTAGCCCTTTTTCTGCTATGTCATTTGCAAATATGTTCTCTGATTTTGTAGGTTGCCTTTTAGTTTTGTTGATTGTTTCCTTTGCTGTGCAGAAGTTTTTTATTTTGATGAAGTCCCCAAAGTTCTTTTTTGGTTTTGTTTCCGTTGCCTGTAGAGACGTGTCTTACTAGAAGTTGCTGTGTCGAAGGTCGAAGAGATTGCTGTCTGTATTCTTTATGATTTTGATGTGAGACAGAAATCAATCATCTTTGTTTCATGATAGTATTTGAGCCCTCTGTCTTTCTTGGTGAGTGTAGCTAAGAGCTTGTCCATTTTGTTCGTTTCCAAAAAAGGAAGCTCTTATTTTCATTGATGTGTTGTCTTTTTAGTCTCTATTGGATTTATTTCCATGTTCCCTTTTGTTATTTCCTTATTTCTACTAATTTTGGTTGTTTTTTCCCCCGTACTTCTTTCCCATGTAAACTTAGGTTGTTTATTTGAGAGCTTTCTTGTGTATTGATGAAGACCTGTATTTCTATGAACTTCCCCTTTAGAAGTAGTTTGGCTGCATCCCATAAGTTTTTGTAGGTTCTCTTTTTCATTTGTGTCAAGGTACTTTTAAAATTTCTTTTGATTTCTTCTTTGAACGTTGGTTGTTCAGTAGCATGTTGTTAAATCTCTATGTAGTTTTGACTGTCCCATTTTTTCTTGTGACTGATTTCCAGTTTCATATTCATTCATTGTGGTTGGACAAGATTTGAACCAGAAGGTGAAGGGAGCATGTAGATTTAAGGTTTGTTTCTTGGGGTTTTTTCTGAGGGTAGACCATGAGTTCCGTGGGGACAGAGGAAGGGTTTGGGAGATGGGGGGGGTCAACCGTTGTTAGAATTAGTGACTTCCACCATGCAGGCTGTGTAGCACCATTCACACCGTAGTCCTGATGGACTTGTGCTTCATTAGAAACATTTTCTAGGAGGTGCAGGGGCGGCCTTCTCCAACAGAAAGGTATGTGGGTTCATGGCACGGCCCCGGGTCAGCGATCAGGAGGTATGGTGTTGTGGGGGAACAGAAGCAGGCTTTGTGTTGGAAGTGCCAGAAACAGGGCATGGTGAGCTTCGTGACAATAGCTGAGGTCTGAGTGACCACTGGGTGTTGGCAGTGGGTGGGGTAGAGGGGTCTGTGAATCTGTCTTCTCGGATCTTGTGGAATCCGGGGACACCCTCCTGTGTGTCGAGTTGTGTGGAGACAGGTAGACGGCAGTGTCTGGCCAGGCAGGAGGGTCGCACTGGACCGCCCCCAGAGGGGCAGTGTGCGGTGGGAGCCACTGTTTGGTTTCCATGAAAACTGGGGTCTGTGACTCTGATTCGTAGCAGCAGCATGAGGAGAGAAGGGCGGTGGTGGTGCCCACTTCTTAGGGTTGTGGTCAGGACTCGTCTGGAGCCCACTGAAGTCAGCCAGGCCTGGCACAGAAGGTACCCAGTCACTGTAGCTGTGGGCACCGTGCCCTTGGCACTTTGACGCGGGTCGGCTCTCATGCTGCTGCCTCCTGCTTTTCATCTTCATAGTCTTGAGCCTGTGGTGTTGCCACATGGCCCCTGGGGTATTGCCCTCCCTCCATCTGGCCCTCCTCCCTCATGCCCTGTGGAATCCGATGCCAGGGTTGCGTTGTCGAGAGGCAGCCCCGTGAGTCCCGTGATGGAACACCTCCATGGATTCCCTGTGAGGCGAGGACGATGCCCTGCCCTGGAAGGGGGCTGCAGGTCCCCAGTCAGGAGAGCCACGTCTCCGTTTTCAGCCTGGCTTGCGCTCCCCTCAGTCTTCCTCATGGGAGCTCTCCCCACTTCCTGAGCTGAAAACTCTGAACTTAAAAATGAACATTGTGTTATATTTCTTAATGCCTTAGTTCATCCATGGCATGGTTTTCAGTCCTGTTAGTGGGTTTTCAGCAGTCTCGGAGGGCTGTCTGCTCAAGGTGGGGATGACCCAGGAGGGGCAGCGTTCATTTCCACCTCCCTCAGCATGTCCCTGATTCCTGGAGGCAACTGTCCCCGTGAGGGATGAGGGATTCGCAGGCTCTGTGTCCGCTGTGGAGACTGATGTGCAGCAGGAGTGGTGGTTAGGTGGTAAGGGCCAGGGACAGGCAGTGTCTCCTTCTCATTCCTTCCCCCCCTCCCTCCCAGAGGTAGCTCAGAGCAGCGTCCAAGCCGTGCATCTCGAGATCCGTTGACCTGTGCCTCCTGCCTTCAGCTGGTGACCTTGGTGGTTTCCCATTGGTTCAGCTTCCCATAGCGGCTCCCATGGCAGTTCCCGGATCAGGGGAGGGGTCGTATCCTTGTCTGTACTTGGTGCTCTTCCTGTCCCGCACCGAGTCCTCCCATGTTTGCATCTTCCATGTATGGGCTTGGAAGCAAGGCCATCTACAGCAAACCTATCAGCCATACGGATTCAGGTAATGACCATTGAATTAGAGATTCAGGATATATCAGAAATCTCGTCTGAAAACTATGCCACACTATGTGAGCATCTGACACCAGAAGAGAAACAATAGTAGCTTTCTGGATTGTCAAGTGGCATCTGTGGTAGTTACACTCTTGAGCACATAGGTGCTGAGCCTGGAGAGAAAGGGACCATGTCTCCCGTGGGGTAGGATTAAGAGGTAAAGTATAAGAACTCAGTGAAATTTGAATTCAAGGCATAGAATGAAAAATTATTGTAGAGTAAGTAGTCCCAAGTAGGGCTCTTGAACATTGTACAGGAAAAGCTTTTTCAAAGAGGAACTGAAAGGAAAATCTTTTTAAAATGTATTTTAATTTCAGTAGAGTTAACATCCGTTGTTGTCTTAGTTTCAGGTGTATAATAGAGAGCTCATTAAGAAACGTGTACTGTTAACCCCTTCATCTATTTCACTCATTGTTCCATCCACCTCCCCTCTGGTAAGCATCAGGTCTTTATCGTTAAGAGTCTGTAGTTTGGTTTGTCTGTTCTCTCTTTTATTTGTGTATTTATGTATGTTTCTTAAATTCCACATAAGAGTGACATCACATGGTATTTTTCTTTCTCTGATTGATTTCACTTAGGATAATACCCTCTAGCTCCACGTGGCTGCAAATGGCAAGATGTCATTCTTTTGTATGGATGAGTCGTATTCCAGTGTGTGTGTATGTGCCTGTGTGTGTACACCCATGTATGATCTCATTTATCAGTGTATCAAGAGACATCTGGGTTGCTTCCATATTGTGATATTGTAAGTAACGTTGCAAGAAGCA
>NW_022590845.1:0-9847 GCF_004348235.1 Phoca vitulina
AGACAGTTCTGCATTCTGCTTTCATCACTTTATTATAAGCTCTACTCACATAAAAAATTCTCCATGAGCATCATTTTCAATGACTGCTACATCTAGTCACATGGTGTACTCTACATTTGCTCACAGAAACTGCCCTGCATAGTGAGACTTGCATTTGTGCCAGTATGTCAGCTTGATACCTGAAACACACTCCTGCTCCTGGGATACGCTGGATCAAATAGAGCAAACATGAAATGTCCCCTGTAAAGTTTGGGAGATACCACATGTGGGCTGGAGGGTGGTTTTCAGCAAATGGTTCACAGCAAAGTCTCTGGGGCCACACTGCCTGGGCATGAATGCTGGCTCCACCTCTTACCAGTACGGTGACCCTGAGCAGGCAGCTAAGCTCTTTGTGCCTTCTTTTTTCACTTAGACTACAGGAATATTTTTTAATTAATTAATTAATTGATTTAAATTCAAGTTAGTTAACACATAGTGTATATTGTTTTCAGGAGTAAAATTTAGTGATTTATCACTTACATATAACACCCAGTCCTCATCACAACACATACCTTCCTTAATGCCCATCACCTATTTAGCCCTTCCCGCCTGCCACATCCCCTCCAGCAACCCTCAGTTTGTTCTCTACAGTTAAGAGCCTCTTATGGTTTGCCTCCTTCTCTGTTTCTATCTTGTTTTATTTTTCTTTCCCTTCCCCTGTGTTCATCTGTTTTGTTTCTTAAATTCCACATATGATTGAAATCATACCATATTTGTCTTTCTCTGACGGACTTATTTTGCTTAGCATAATACCCTCTAGTTCCATCCACATCCTTGCAAGTGGCAAGACTTCATTCTTTTGGATGGCTGAGTCATATTCCATCATATATATATAATGCCACTTCTTCTATATCCATTCATCCGTCGATGGACATCTGGGCTCTTTCCACATTTTGGTTATTTTGGACATTGCTGCTGTAAACACTGGGGTGCATGTGCCCCTTCGAATCACTATGTGTATCCTTTGGATAAATACCCAGTAGTGCAATTGCTAGGTTGTAGGATAGCTCTATTTTTAACTTTTTGAGGAACCTCCATACTGCTTTCCACAGTGGCTGCACCAGTTTGTATTCCCACCAACAGTGCAAGAGGGTTCTCCTCTCTCCGCATCCTCTGCAACATCTGTTGTTTCCTGAGTTGTTAATTTTAGCCATTCTGACTAGTGTGAGGTGGTATCTCACTGTGGTTTCTGTTTAAGAGACTGTCTTTTTCCCGGTCGATAGTCTTTCCTGCTTTGTTGAAGATTATTTGGCCATATAGTTGTGGGTCCATTTCTGGGTTTTCTATTCTGTTCCATTGATCTCTGTGTCTGTTTTTGTGCCAGTACCATACTGTCTTGAGGATGACAGCTTTGTAATACAGCTTGAAGTCTGGGATTGGGATGCTTCCCTCTGTGCTTTTCTTTTTCAACATTACTTTGGCTATTTGGGGTCTTTTCTGGTTCCATACAAATTTTAGGATTATTTCTTCTGGCTCTGGAAAAAAGGCTGATGGTATTTTGGTATAGATTGTATTCCATTTCTTTGTGGCTTCCGCAATTTTTTTCCTAAGTGTTCTATAGTTTTCAGCTTCAGATCTCTTACCTCTTTGGTTAGGTTTATTCCTAGGTATCCTGTGGTTTTTGATGCAATTGTCAATGAGATCGATTCCTTGATTTCTCTTTCTGCTGCTTCATTATTGCTGTATAGATGCAGCAGATTTCTGTACGTTGATTTTATATGCTGCGACTTTGTGGAATTCATGTACCAGTTCTTGCCACTTTTTGGTGGAGTCTTTCGGGTTTTCTACGTAGAGTATAATGTCATCTGCAAAGACTCAAAGTTTGACTTCTTCCTTGCCGATTCGGATGCCTTTTATTTCTTTTTGTTGTCTGATTGCCAAGGCTCGGACTTCCAGTACTATGTTGAACAACAGTGGTGAGAGTAGACATCCCTGTCATGTTCCTGACCTTAGGGGAAAAGCTCTCAGTTTTTCCCCATCGTGGATGATATTAGTTCTGTGTCTTTCACATATGGCCTTTATGATGTTGAGGTATTTCCTTCTACCCTTACTTTCTTGAGGGTTTTTATCAAAAAAGATGCTGTATTTTGTCAAATGCCTTTTCTGCGTCTATTGAGAGGATCATATGTTTCTTATCCTTTCTTTTATTAATGTGGTGTAACACGTTGATTGATACGCACCCCTGCAGTCCAGGAATAAATCCCAGTCGATCGTGTGAATAATTCTTTCATGGACTGCTGAAGTCGATTTGCTAGTAACTTGTTGAGAAATTTTGTACCTGTGTCTGTCAGGGATATTGGTCAGTAATCCTCCTTTTTAGCTGGGTCTTTGTCTGGTTTTGGAATCAAGGTAATGCTTGCCTCATAGAATGAGTTTGGAAGTTTTCCTTCCATGTCTAGTTTTTGGAACAGTTTCAGAAGGATAGGTATTAACTCTTCTTTAAATGTTGGTAGAATTCCCCTGGGAAGCTATCCGGCCCTGGGCTCTTGTTTGTTGGAAGATTTTTGATTACTGATTCAATTTCTTCACTAGTTATGGGTCTGTTCAGATTTTCTATTTCTTCCTGTTTCAGTTTTGGTGGTTTATATGTTTCTAGGAATTTATCCATTTCTTCCACATTGCCCAATTTGTTGGCATATGGTTGCTCATAATCATCTCTTATAGTTGTTTGTATTTCTGTGGTGTTGGTTGTAATCACTCCTCTTTCATTTGTGATTTTATTTATTTGGGTCCTTTCTCTTTCCTTTTTGATAGGTCTGGGTAGGGGATTATCAATTTTGTTAATTCTTTCAAAGAACCAGCTCCTAGTTTCATTGATCTGTTCTACTGTGTGTTTTTTTAATTTCTATATCATTTATTTCTCTTCTAATCTTTATTATTTCCCTTCTTCTGATGTTTTTATGGTTTGCTGTTTTTTTCCCCCAACTCCATTAGGTGTAAGGTTAGGTTGTATATTTGAGAGTTTCTTGCTTTTTGAGGAAGGCCTGGATTGCTATATGCTTCCCTCTAATGACCACCTTTGCTGCATCCCAAAGTTTTGGACTGTCGTGTTTTCATTTTCATTTGCTTCCATGTATATCTTTTATTTCTTCTTTAATTTCCTGGTTAACCCATTCATTCTTAAGTAGGCTATTCGTAACCTCCATGTATCTGTGGTCCTTCCAATTTTTTTCTCATGGTTGACTTCAAGTTTTATAGCATTGTGGTCAGAAAATATGTATGGTATGATCTCACTCTTTTTGTACTGGTTGAAGCCTGATTTGTGACCCACGATGTCATCTATTCTGGAGAATGTTCCATGTGCACTCGAAAAGAGTGTTTTTCTTTAGGATGAAAAGCTCTGAATATAACTGTTAAGTCCATCTGGCCCAGTGTGTCATTCAAAGCCTTGTTGCCTTGTTGATTTTCTGCTTTGATGATCTGTCCATTGCTGTGAGTGGGGTGTTAAAGTCCCCTACTCTTATTGTATTATTATCAATGAGTTTCTTTAAGCTTGTTACTAATTGATCTATATATTTGGCTGCTCCCAAGTTGGGGGATAAATATTTATAATCGTGAGAGCTTCTTGTTGGATAGACCCGTTTATTGTGATATAATGCCCTTGTTCATCTCTTATAACCTCCTTTGGCTTAAAATCTAGTTGGTCTGATATAAGTATGGCTACTCCAGCTTTCTTTTGATGTCCATTAGCATGATAAATGGTTCTCCATCCCCTCACTTTCAATCTGGAGGTGTCTTTGGGTCTAAAATGAGTCTCTTGTAAGCAGCGTATCGATGGGTCTTTTTTTTTTTTAAATCCATTCTGATACCCTACGTCTTTTGATTGGAGCATTTAGTCCATTTACATTCAGAGTGATTACTGGTAAGTATGAACTTAGTGCCATTGTATTACCTGTAAAGTCACTGTTCCTATAGATTGCCTCTATTCCTTCTAGGTGTTGTTGTGGTTTTTTTGTTTGTTTGTTTTGCTTTTGGTGTCTCCTTCCCTCTCGAAGGGTCCTCCTTCATATGTCTTGCAGGGCTGATTTAGTGTGTATGACTCCTTTTGTTTTTGCTTGTCTTGGAAACTCTATCTTTCCTTCTATTCTGAATGAGAGCCTTGCTGCATAAAGTATTCTTGGTTGCATATTTTTCCACTTTGGCACATTGACTATATCATGCCTCTCTCTTCTAACCCGCCAGATTTTTGTGGGCAGGTCTGCTGCTAACCTTATGTGTCTACCTTGTAGGTTAAGTACCTTTTGTCACTAGCTGCTTTCAAGATTCTCTATCGTGTATTTTCAAGTTTCACACTGATATGTCTTGGTGTTGACCTGTTTTTGTTGATTTGGAAGGTAGTTCTCTGTGCTTCTTGGACTTGAAAGCCTGTTTCTTTCCCCAGATTAGGGAAGTTCTCAGGTATAATTTGTTCAAATTTGCCGTCTGCCCCTTTTTCCTGCTCCTCTCTTCTGGGATTCCTCCTATATGGATATTATTGTGCTTTGTGGACTTCCTGAGTTCCATAAGTCTACCTTCAAGATCTAATAGTTTTCTTTCCCTCTTCTTTCCAGCTTCATTATTTTCCATAATTTTATCTTCTATCTCACCTATTCATTCGTCTGCTCCTTCCATCTTTGTTGTGATTACGTACCGTGGGTTTTGCATCTCACTTATAGCATGTTTTAGTTTCAGCCTCACTAGGTTTTAGGTCTTCTATCTCTGTAGCAAGGCTTCCTCTGTTGTCTTCTATGCTTCTTTCAAGCCCAGCTAGTATTCTTATGACACTTGTTCTAAATTCTTATTCAGATATATTGCTTATGTCTGTTTTGAGAAAATCGCTGGCTGTGATTTCTTCTTGACCTTTCTTTTGGAGAGAATTCCTCTGCCTTGTCATTTTGTATGTTTCCTGTTCCTGAGAGTAATGCTATTTTAAGAGGGGTCATACACTGTCCAGGGCCTGGCGCTTCAGGAAGTGCTTCTGGTGTAAGCTGTGTGCATGCTGCTGCTGCATTTTGGCCGCTCTTTCCCACAGGTCAGTCCTCTGCAGAGTTGCACCTTGCTTGCAGGGGGGAGTGTTTGGACCTTAACTAGGTGTGCTTTGATTTGTTTGTTAAAGTAAGCCTGGAAAAAAAGAAAGGACAAAAAAAGGGGGGGGGGGGAAGGAAAAGGAATGAAAATGAACAAACAAAAACCTATAAGCCTGTTTTGAAAGTAAAAGAAAGGAAAAAGAAAAAGAATAAAAAACCCTGATCCAGAGAAAGAGAAAATGAAACGAAAAAACAAACAAACAAACACTGTAAGTCTGTTTTGAAAGGGGAAATAAAAGACAAAAAGAGAAAATGAAAACAATGGAAAGAAAGGAAGCCTGGTCCTATTTCCACCAGAACTGAACTGATGCTTTGGAGCATTCTATGGTCAGTGACCTTGGTACATGCAGTGGGCCTGTGTTGGTCTTCTGAGGGAGAGACCCACTATGCTGCTCACAGTCAGACTTGCCCTGGTAAAGATGCCCCAGACAGGTGCAGGGTGGCAGGGTTTGGTGTAAGCAGCTCCCATCTCCATGGGAGGCACGTGTTTTTCTCTGAAGTCTGATCAGATTGGTGGGCTGGGGGTGGGGGTGATATTGATGCCACCCCACTGTCTTGTCCGTGGAAGGGGATCTCCCACCTGTCCCTTTTCAGGAAGCTCTGAGAGAAAAATGAATAATCCCCCGTCCTGTGTCCCAAGCCTCCATCAGATCCCTGCCCTCACCCCTTCTGTGCCTGGGCCGTCAACACACTCACTGCCATACTTCTCCATTTTATCTCTGGCACATGGCTGGGATTCAAACCTCCAAATGTTAAAGGACCTGGTGCAGGCTGGACCCACTCCCTTCTCCCAGAGAAGAGCCTCCCCATGCTGAGACTTGAGAATTTTTTTTAAAAATCTTTTTTTTTTAGGATTGTTGTGGGGAAAAAGCATAAAGTTCCTTGCTCAGTGTCTAGAATATAGTAAGCACTCACTAAATGCTAGCTATTTCCAAGCATTATGCACACAATTCTATAGGGGAAACCGAGGACTCAGGGAGGCAAACACGGAGTTACACCCAGAATTGCAACCTAGGCTGTCCCAATTCCAAGCTCTCTCCACAACTGCCCCTCATGTGCTAGGTGCAAAGCTGGTACTGATCCAAGCGAGGGAAGGAGTCAGGCTCCAGAGTCCCTGGGCCTGGGCCAGTGAGGGGCGGAAAGTAACCATAGAACTGGAGGAAAGTTGAGAGGCATGGGTAACATGGTTACACACCCCTGGGTTTGGACAGGAGCCCAGGATTTAGGGGGGAAAGGTGAGACCTGTGGACCCATGGGTTGTGTAATGAATCTCCTGTCACAAGGTCGGCCACAGGAGCAGGGCATAGGAGTAACAAGGTAGATGGTGAGGAACAAGGGCAGGAGGAAAAGCTGCTTTCCAAAGAACTCCTCATGAAAACACCTTGTTTTCCTTTCTGAATTATGGGCTTGGAGTCGATTTGGGAGAAGAGAATCAGGAACAAAGTGAGGCCGAGAGACTAACTTGTCCTCCTCAGATGTGCTTTCATATGATCTCCGTGAGTCTTTAGTGCCCATCCCTCTCCCTAGCACTCTTCACCTGGTGAATTCCTATTCACCCTTCAGGGTCCCATTCTTGTTTTTAGTTGTCTCCTTCCTGGGTGGGCCCAGCCCACTATTCACTCTTTCAGTACAGGCCTTATCATGTTTTCCTGTATTGCGTTACTTTTCTGCCTTTACCTCCTAGACTGTGAGCTCAGGAAACATTTGCTGAGTGCATGAGTGACTGACTGAATGAGCATTCCTGGGAGTCCCTTGGGAAAGGGACAATTACACACACCCCCCCCCCCAACCTTACAGAAGGAGAAACTGAGGTGCAGAGAATATGGTTGGCCAGCTTCATATGTCATGAGCAAGCCCTGGACTGGGCCTCCTGAGTGTGAGCCCAGTGCTCTGCCTGCCGGCACAGTCAGGCAGGACATCGCTAAATGGTGGACTGGGACAAGCGTGAGGAACAATGCTGAGGCAGCTGAGGCAGTTTGGAGACCCCCGATTCTAATCCCAGCTGGCACTCTCATTGGTGGTTTTCCTCTGGCCACATCGCTTTAGCTCCCTGTAAGTGTTTTCCTCTCAGAAATGGGATAATAATCAAACCAAGCACATTTCCTTAACACTTGGTAAACTAGACTGAATTTTTTGCGGTCTGGATTCATGTCTGTTTTGCTGACAGCTGTGTCCAGGCACAAAGCACACTGCCTGGCACAGAGTAGGTGCTCCCGAAATATTTGATGAATAACAGGGAGAAGAGCAAGTGGGAATGTGCCCGGCCATTACCACTGTCTGCTGAGAAAGCTTTCCTCCCACAGTTTCCCAAGGTGGCTCCTCACAGTTAATGAACTCTAGAAGTCCAATCTAAGCTCTGCCCTCACCCTTCACCCTCCCTCCAGGTGGGCAGGGCAATCCTCCCCTGACTGACTGGGCTGGGATGCTCAGGGGAGCTCAGCACAGCTAGGGACAGTCAGGCAGAGTCAGTGATCCTGCACCATGAGTGTCTCTGTGCTGAGCATCACCGGACCCCTGGGCGGTATCTCTGGGCTCCTGCAAGGGGCCTCCCTGCTAGCGCTGGCTCTGCTGCTGCTCAAGGCAGCACAGCTCTACCTGCGCAGGCAGTGGCTGCTCAAAGCAGTCCAGGAGTTCCCATCCCCTCCCTCCCACTGGCTCTTCGGGCACAAGCTGGAGGTAGGAAGGGGCTGGAGGGGAATGGGAGGGCTGGGCATCCAGGGCTCTTGGAGCATCATCCCGGGCAGCACTTCCATCGCACATAGGCTTCTTGTGTGACCAGCACATGGGCCTTGGGAAACACCCAGCTTACCTCTCAGATCTTGGCTCCTCATTCAGTCCCGGGAGTTCCCCGCTTGAAGGAAGCCTGTGCTGGTGCCCTCAGGCCGGTCTGACCCTCCTTCCTTGGGGAGATCTGCAGGCTGTGGTGCAGTCCTGCACTTTGAGGACAATGGCTGTTCCTTCCTGGGTCTTCCCCCTCCTGGCTGAGCAGCCCCAGCTCCTCTCTCAGAACATGCTTCCTGATGCTTCCCTGCCCCAGCCACTCAATCCCATCCTCTCAGCCTGGCCCTGAGCTGCTTGGGAACACAGACAGTAGTGGGGTTCACAGCTTATGGAGACCGTAGACAGGAATCAGGTGTCAGGTCACAGGAAAATAGGCTCGCCTGCTAAACTGGGGGTGATGTCAAGTGCAGAGAACCAACCAGCTTGGTTTGTCCAAGACTATGAGATGTTCCAGACTGGTGATTTCAGTGCTAAAACCCCGGCAAGTCATTGGCACACATGAGAGAGGTTTCCAGAATGGGGCAGATAAAGAGTATTGACATTGAGCTGTACCATTAAAAGAATCTGTTTACCTCCCAGGTCTCCCTCCCCAACCCCAGTACTGTGAGCTCCTTGGGCTGAGGATGTCACCCCCTTCCAGTACCCCAGTGACCAGCACAGAGCTGACCCCAAGGGATGCCTGATCAGGTTGTGGAATGACAGAGGAAGGAGCAGCTTGCTACTCGGTTGGAGACAGTGCTTACTCTCTAGTTCTGGCAGTACTGGTCCTTCAGCGGGCGAACCAGCAAGGTGGAGGCATGTGAGGAGGGGCTGTCCAGTGGTGTGTGGATTGAACAAGACTAGCAGGGGGGTGTTGCTGAGGAGGCCAGGCAATTTCAACTGAGTGGAACCAAAGACAGAAACTTCACGTCAGCCACAAGAAGACAGCCATAGGCCAGTTTCTTCATGCAAATTGTTGCACTAATGACTTCCAGATTGCTTGTCCATTTGGAGAAATTGTGACCTTTTGTTAGATGCAGTTGTCACCTTTCTGAGCTAGGATTTGACCTAAGCAACCACTAAAACTTCCTGCACTGACTCTCATTACACAGATGGTATGGAGACTCCGTAAGCACACAAATGTTACTTACATAACTCCTATTACTTCTGGTGCTCAATCAGCTCTCAGCTTGCTGGGCTCAGATATTGCAGCCAGATTTTTCTTGCTCTTACAAATCTGAGACTTTATTCAGTACCTCTGTTATTGGCTAAGTCAGGAATTAGATTGCCACGTGCAGTAAGTTAAAGCTAATCTTTCAGGCAAAGTGACAAGTGACAAGTGGGACAGGGAAGCATTTGGGCTCTGAGCCAAGCTACCTGGATTCTATCCTAGCTCTGTCACATACTTCAAATGCTTGCTCTATCCCTCTGTTTCCTCGTCTGTAAACTGAGGATGATGATGATTATTATAGTCTCATGTGAGTTATACTAATCTCCGAATGTCACCTGGCACAGACCAAAGGTCACAGTTACACTCTAATTATAAAAATTGAAGATAATGGTAATGCCTATGAAGGACAAGCATGTTTGTAGGTTACCAAACTTGCTGCACTAAATAGGGCTGAAATCAGTCAGGAACTATGAAAGGGGAACTCTTGTGTGGAAATCCATGACAGATCAGCCTCATCTTTTCCCAGATCCTCCCTCCTGTCTCAGGCAGACCACAGGCCAGCACAGCCCCCAGCACCTGAAGATTGATTGCCTGTGCTGCCCCTTTATTTTCTGTCCACTGTCTGCCCTGGTATCTCACTCTGGGGACATTTTTTGTGGCCCCAGTCCCCAGGAGGAGCCAGGTGAGAACAGCTGTAGTGGAGCACTGCCTGCGTGAGTGGCCACAGCCTGAAAGCCAGGAGACACCGAGTATCAGCCTATAGGGTTACTGCCACTGCCACCACGGGCACGAACTCCTCTACAAGAGTGTC
>NW_022590846.1:0-9844 GCF_004348235.1 Phoca vitulina
AGACAGTTCTGCATTCTGCTTTCATCACTTTATTATAAGCTCTACTCACATAAAAAATTCTCCATGAGCATCATTTTCAATGACTGCTACATCTAGTCACGTGGTGTACTCTACACTTGCTCACAGAAACTGCCCTGCATAGTGAGACTTGCATTTATGCCAATATGTGAGATTGATACCTGAAACACACTCCTGCTCCTGGGATACACTGGATCAAATAGAGCAAACATGAAATGTCCCCTGTAAAGTTTGGGAGATACCACATGTGGGCTGGAGGGTGGTTTTCAGCAAATGGTTCACAGCAAAGTCTCTGGGGCCACACTGCCTGGCATGAATGCTGGCTCCACTTCTTACCAGTAGGGTGACCCTGAGCAGGCAGCTAAGTTCTTTGTGCCTTCTTTTTTCACTTAGACTACAGGAATATTTTTTAATTAATTAATTAATTGATTTAAATTCAAGTTAGTTAACACATAGTGTATATTGTTTTCAGGAGTAAAATTTAGTGATTTATCACTTACATATAACACCCAGTCCTCATCACAACACATACCTTCCTTAATGCCCATCACCTATTTAGCCCTTCCCGCCTGCCACATCCCCTCCAGCAACCCTCAGTTTGTTCTCTACAGTTAAGAGCCTCTTATGGTTTGCCTCCTTCTCTGTTTCTATCTTGTTTTATTTTTCTTTCCCTTCCCCTGTGTTCATCTGTTTTGTTTCTTAAATTCCACATATGATTGAAATCATACCATATTTGTCTTTCTCTGACGGACTTATTTTGCTTAGCATAATACCCTCTAGTTCCATCCACATCCTTGCAAGTGGCAAGACTTCATTCTTTTGGATGGCTGAGTCATATTCCATCATATATATATAATGCCACTTCTTCTATATCCATTCATCCGTCGATGGACATCTGGGCTCTTTCCACATTTTGGTTATTTTGGACATTGCTGCTGTAAACACTGGGGTGCATGTGCCCCTTCGAATCACTATGTGTATCCTTTGGATAAATACCCAGTAGTGCAATTGCTAGGTTGTAGGATAGCTCTATTTTTAACTTTTTGAGGAACCTCCATACTGCTTTCCACAGTGGCTGCACCAGTTTGTATTCCCACCAACAGTGCAAGAGGGTTCTCCTCTCTCCGCATCCTCTGCAACATCTGTTGTTTCCTGAGTTGTTAATTTTAGCCATTCTGACTAGTGTGAGGTGGTATCTCACTGTGGTTTCTGTTTAAGAGACTGTCTTTTTCCCGGTCGATAGTCTTTCCTGCTTTGTTGAAGATTATTTGGCCATATAGTTGTGGGTCCATTTCTGGGTTTTCTATTCTGTTCCATTGATCTCTGTGTCTGTTTTTGTGCCAGTACCATACTGTCTTGAGGATGACAGCTTTGTAATACAGCTTGAAGTCTGGGATTGGGATGCTTCCCTCTGTGCTTTTCTTTTTCAACATTACTTTGGCTATTTGGGGTCTTTTCTGGTTCCATACAAATTTTAGGATTATTTCTTCTGGCTCTGGAAAAAAGGCTGATGGTATTTTGGTATAGATTGTATTCCATTTCTTTGTGGCTTCCGCAATTTTTTTCCTAAGTGTTCTATAGTTTTCAGCTTCAGATCTCTTACCTCTTTGGTTAGGTTTATTCCTAGGTATCCTGTGGTTTTTGATGCAATTGTCAATGAGATCGATTCCTTGATTTCTCTTTCTGCTGCTTCATTATTGCTGTATAGATGCAGCAGATTTCTGTACGTTGATTTTATATGCTGCGACTTTGTGGAATTCATGTACCAGTTCTTGCCACTTTTTGGTGGAGTCTTTCGGGTTTTCTACGTAGAGTATAATGTCGTCTGCAAAGACTCAAAGTTTGACTTCTTCCTTGCCGATTCGGATGCCTTTTATTTCTTTTTGTTGTCTGATTGCCAAGGCTCAGACTTCCAGTACTATGTTGAACAACAGTGGTGAGAGTAGACATCCCTGTCACGTTCCTGACCTTAGGGGAAAAGCTCTCAGTTTTTCCCCATCGTGGATGATATTAGTTCCGTGTCTTTCACATATGGCCTTTATGATGTTGAGGTATTTCCTTCTACCCTTACTTTCTTGAGGGTTTTTATCAAAAAAGATGCTGTATTTTGTCAAATGCCTTTTCTGCGTCTATTGAGAGGATCATATGTTTCTTATCCTTTCTTTTATTAATGTGGTGTAACACGTTGATTGATACGCACCCCTGCAGTCCAGGAATAAATCCCAGTCGATCGTGTGAATAATTCTTTCATGGACTGCTGAAGTCGATTTGCTAGTAACTTGTTGAGAAATTTTGTACCTGTGTCTGTCAGGGATATTGGTCAGTAATCCTCCTTTTTAGCTGGGTCTTTGTCTGGTTTTGGAATCAAGGTAATGCTTGCCTCATAGAATGAGTTTGGAAGTTTTCCTTCCATGTCTAGTTTTTGGAACAGTTTCAGAAGGATAGGTATTAACTCTTCTTTAAATGTTGGTAGAATTCCCCTGGGAAGCTATCCGGCC
Organism: Phoca vitulina; assembly: GCF_004348235.1. NCBI lineage: Eukaryota > Metazoa > Chordata > Mammalia > Carnivora > Phocidae > Phoca > Phoca vitulina. Next base: position 2,517 of record NW_022590846.1, read on the forward strand.
CTGGGCTCTTGTTTGTTGGAAGATTTTTGATTACTGATTCAATTTCTTCACTAGTTATGGGTCTGTTCAGATTTTCTATTTCTTCCTGTTTCAGTTTTGGTGGTTTATATGTTTCTAGGAATTTATCCATTTCTTCCACATTGCCCAATTTGTTGGCATATGGTTGCTCATAATCATCTCTTATAGTTGTTTGTATTTCTGTGGTGTTGGTTGTAATCACTCCTCTTTCATTTGTGATTTTATTTATTTGGGTCCTTTCTCTTTCCTTTTTGATAGGTCTGGGTAGGGGATTATCAATTTTGTTAATTCTTTCAAAGAACCAGCTCCTAGTTTCATTGATCTGTCCTACTGTGTGTTTTTTTATTTCTATATCATTATTTCTGTTCTAATCTTTATTATTTCCCTTCTTCTGATGTTTTTATGGTTTGCTGTTTTTTTCCCCCAACTCCATTAGGTGTAAGGTTAGGTTGTATATTTGAGAGTTTCTTGCTTTTTGAGGAAGGCCTGGATTGCTATATGCTTCCCTCTAATGACCACCTTTGCTGCATCCCAAAGTTTTGGACTGTCGTGTTTTCATTTTCATTTGCTTCCATGTATATCTTTTATTTCTTCTTTAATTTCCTGGTTAACCCATTCATTCTTAAGTAGGCTATTCGTAACCTCCATGTATCTGTGGTCCTTCCAATTTTTTTCTCATGGTTGACTTCAAGTTTTATAGCATTGTGGTCAGAAAATATGTATGGTATGATCTCACTCTTTTTGTACTGGTTGAAGCCTGATTTGTGACCCACGATGTCATCTATTCTGGAGAATGTTCCATGTGCACTCGAAAAGAGTGTTTTTCTTTAGGATGAAAAGCTCTGAATATAACTGTTAAGTCCATCTGGCCCAGTGTGTCATTCAAAGCCTTGTTGCCTTGTTGATTTTCTGCTTTGATGATCTGTCCATTGCTGTGAGTGGGGTGTTAAAGTCCCCTACTCTTATTGTATTATTATCAATGAGTTTCTTTAAGCTTGTTACTAATTGATCTATATATTTGGCTGCTCCCAAGTTGGGGGATAAATATTTATAATCGTGAGAGCTTCTTGTTGGATAGACCCGTTTATTGTGATATAATGCCCTTGTTCATCTCTTATAACCTCCTTTGGCTTAAAATCTAGTTGGTCTGATATAAGTATGGCTACTCCAGCTTTCTTTTGATGTCCATTAGCATGATAAATGGTTCTCCATCCCCTCACTTTCAATCTGGAGGTGTCTTTGGGTCTAAAATGAGTCTCTTGTAAGCAGCGTATCGATGGGTCTTTTTTTTTTTTAAATCCATTCTGATACCCTACGTCTTTTGATTGGAGCATTTAGTCCATTTACATTCAGAGTGATTACTGGTAAGTATGAACTTAGTGCCATTGTATTACCTGTAAAGTCACTGTTCCTATAGATTGCCTCTATTCCTTCTAGGTGTTGTTGTGGTTTTTTTGTTTGTTTGTTTTGCTTTTGGTGTCTCCTTCCCTCTCGAAGGGTCCTCCTTCATATGTCTTGCAGGGCTGATTTAGTGTGTATGACTCCTTTTGTTTTTGCTTGTCTTGGAAACTCTATCTTTCCTTCTATTCTGAATGAGAGCCTTGCTGCATAAAGTATTCTTGGTTGCATATTTTTCCACTTTGGCACATTGACTATATCATGCCTCTCTCTTCTAACCCGCCAGATTTTTGTGGGCAGGTCTGCTGCTAACCTTATGTGTCTACCTTGTAGGTTAAGTACCTTTTGTCACTAGCTGCTTTCAAAATTCTCTATCGTGTATTTTCAAGTTTCACACTGATATGTCTTGGTGTTGACCTGTTTTTGTTGATTTGGAAGGTAGTTCTCTGTGCTTCTTGGACTTGAAAGCCTGTTTCTTTCCCCAGATTAGGGAAGTTCTCAGGTATAATTTGTTCAAATTTGCCATCTGCCCCTTTTTCCTGCTCCTCTCTTCTGGGATTCCTCCTATATGGATATTATTGTGCTTTGTGGACTTCCTGAGTTCCATAAGTCTACCTTCAAGATCTAATAGTTTTCTTTCCCTCTTCTTTCCAGCTTCATTATTTTCCATAATTTTATCTTCTATCTCACCTATTCATTCGTCTGCTCCTTACATCTTTGTTGTGATTACGTACCGTGGGTTTTGCATCTCACTTATAGCATGTTTTAGTTTCAGCCTCACTAGGTTTTAGGTCTTCTATCTCTGTAGCAAGGCTTCCTCTGTTGTCTTCTATGCATCTTTCAAGCCCAGCTAGTATTCTTATGACACTTGTTCTAAATTCTTATTCAGATATATTGCTTATGTCTGTTTTGAGAAAATCGCTGGCTGTGATTTCTTCTTGACCTTTCTTTTGGAGAGAATTCCTCTGCCTTGTCATTTTGTATGTTTCCTGTTCCTGAGAGTAATGCTATTTTAAGAGGGGTCATACACTGTCCAGGGCCTGGCGCTTCAGGAAGTGCTTCTGGTGTAAGCTGTGTGCATGCTGCTGCTGCATTTTGGCCGCTCTTTCCCACAGGTCAGTCCTCTGCAGAGTTGCACCTTGCTTGCAGGGGGGAGTGTTTGGACCTTAACTAGGTGTGCTTTGATTTGTTTGTTAAAGTAAGCCTGGAAAAAAAGAAAGGACAAAAAAAGGGGGGGGGGGGAAGGAAAAGGAATGAAAATGAACAAACAAAAACCTATAAGCCTGTTTTGAAAGTAAAAGAAAGGAAAAAGAAAAAGAATAAAAAACCCTGATCCAGAGAAAGAGAAAATGAAACGAAAAAACAAACAAACAAACACTGTAAGTCTGTTTTGAAAGGGGAAATAAAAGACAAAAAGAGAAAATGAAAACAATGGAAAGAAAGGAAGCCTGGTCCTATTTCCACCAGAACTGAACTGATGCTTTGGAGCATTCTATGGTCAGTGACCTTGGTACATGCAGTGGGCCTGTGTTGGTCTTCTGAGGGAGAGACCCACTATGCTGCTCACAGTCAGACTTGCCCTGGTAAAGATGCCCCAGACAGGTGCAGGGTGGCAGGGTTTGGTGTAAGCAGCTCCCATCTCCATGGGAGGCACGTGTTTTTCTCTGAAGTCTGATCAGATTGGTGGGCTGGGGGTGGGGGTGATATTGATGCCACCCCACTGTCTTGTCCGTGGAAGGGGATCTCCCACCTGTCCCTTTTCAGGAAGCTCTGAGAGAAAAATGAATAATCCCCCGTCCTGTGTCCCAAGCCTCCATCAGATCCCTGCCCTCACCCCTTCTGTGCCTGGGCCGTCAACACACTCACTGCCATACTTCTCCATTTTATCTCTGGCACATGGCTGGGATTCAAACCTCCAAATGTTAAAGGACCTGGTGCAGGCTGGACCCACTCCCTTCTCCCAGAGAAGAGCCTCCCCATGCTGAGACTTGAGAATTTTTTTTAAAAATCTTTTTTTTTTAGGATTGTTGTGGGGAAAAAGCATAAAGTTCCTTGCTCAGTGTCTAGAATATAGTAAGCACTCACTAAATGCTAGCTATTTCCAAGCATTATGCACACAATTCTATAGGGGAAACCGAGGACTCAGGGAGGCAAACACGGAGTTACACCCAGAATTGCAACCTAGGCTGTCCCAATTCCAAGCTCTCTCCACAACTGCCCCTCATGTGCTAGGTGCAAAGCTGGTACTGATCCAAGCGAGGGAAGGAGTCAGGCTCCAGAGTCCCTGGGCCTGGGCCAGTGAGGGGCGGAAAGTAACCATAGAACTGGAGGAAAGTTGAGAGGCATGGGTAACATGGTTACACACCCCTGGGTTTGGACAGGAGCCCAGGATTTAGGGGGGAAAGGTGAGACCTGTGGACCCATGGGTTGTGTAATGAATCTCCTGTCACAAGGTCGGCCACAGGAGCAGGGCATAGGAGTAACAAGGTAGATGGTGAGGAACAAGGGCAGGAGGAAAAGCTGCTTTCCAAAGAACTCCTCATGAAAACACCTTGTTTTCCTTTCTGAATTATGGGCTTGGAGTCGATTTGGGAGAAGAGAATCAGGAACAAAGTGAGGCCGAGAGACTAACTTGTCCTCCTCAGATGTGCTTTCATATGATCTCCGTGAGTCTTTAGTGCCCATCCCTCTCCCTAGCACTCTTCACCTGGTGAATTCCTATTCACCCTTCAGGGTCCCATTCTTGTTTTTAGTTGTCTCCTTCCTGGGTGGGCCCAGCCCACTATTCACTCTTTCAGTACAGGCCTTATCATGTTTTCCTGTATTGCGTTACTTTTCTGCCTTTACCTCCTAGACTGTGAGCTCAGGAAACATTTGCTGAGTGCATGAGTGACTGACTGAATGAGCATTCCTGGGAGTCCCTTGGGAAAGGGACAATTACACACACCCCCCCCCCCAACCTTACAGAAGGAGAAACTGAGGTGCAGAGAATATGGTTGGCCAGCTTCATATGTCATGAGCAAGCCCTGGACTGGGCCTCCTGAGTGTGAGCCCAGTGCTCTGCCTGCCGGCACAGTCAGGCAGGACATCGCTAAATGGTGGACTGGGACAAGCGTGAGGAACAATGCTGAGGCAGCTGAGGCAGTTTGGAGACCCCCGATTCTAATCCCAGCTGGCACTCTCATTGGTGGTTTTCCTCTGGCCACATCGCTTTAGCTCCCTGTAAGTGTTTTCCTCTCAGAAATGGGATAATAATCAAACCAAGCACATTTCCTTAACACTTGGTAAACTAGACTGAATTTTTTGCGGTCTGGATTCATGTCTGTTTTGCTGACAGCTGTGTCCAGGCACAAAGCACACTGCCTGGCACAGAGTAGGTGCTCCCGAAATATTTGATGAATAACAGGGAGAAGAGCAAGTGGGAATGTGCCCGGCCATTACCACTGTCTGCTGAGAAAGCTTTCCTCCCACAGTTTCCCAAGGTGGCTCCTCACAGTTAATGAACTCTAGAAGTCCAATCTAAGCTCTGCCCTCACCCTTCACCCTCCCTCCAGGTGGGCAGGGCAATCCTCCCCTGACTGACTGGGCTGGGATGCTCAGGGGAGCTCAGCACAGCTAGGGACAGTCAGGCAGAGTCAGTGATCCTGCACCATGAGTGTCTCTGTGCTGAGCATCACCGGACCCCTGGGCGGTATCTCTGGGCTCCTGCAAGGGGCCTCCCTGCTAGCGCTGGCTCTGCTGCTGCTCAAGGCAGCACAGCTCTACCTGCGCAGGCAGTGGCTGCTCAAAGCAGTCCAGGAGTTCCCATCCCCTCCCTCCCACTGGCTCTTCGGGCACAAGCTGGAGGTAGGAAGGGGCTGGAGGGGAATGGGAGGGCTGGGCATCCAGGGCTCTTGGAGCATCATCCCGGGCAGCACTTCCATCGCACATAGGCTTCTTGTGTGACCAGCACATGGGCCTTGGGAAACACCCAGCTTACCTCTCAGATCTTGGCTCCTCATTCAGTCCCGGGAGTTCCCCGCTTGAAGGAAGCCTGTGCTGGTGCCCTCAGGCCGGTCTGACCCTCCTTCCTTGGGGAGATCTGCAGGCTGTGGTGCAGTCCTGCACTTTGAGGACAATGGCTGTTCCTTCCTGGGTCTTCCCCCTCCTGGCTGAGCAGCCCCAGCTCCTCTCTCAGAACATGCTTCCTGATGCTTCCCTGCCCCAGCCACTCAATCCCATCCTCTCAGCCTGGCCCTGAGCTGCTTGGGAACACAGACAGTAGTGGGGTTCACAGCTTATGGAGACCGTAGACAGGAATCAGGTGTCAGGTCACAGGAAAATAGGCTCGCCTGCTAAACTGGGGGTGATGTCAAGTGCAGAGAACCAACCAGCTTGGTTTGTCCAAGACTATGAGATGTTCCAGACTGGTGATTTCAGTGCTAAAACCCCGGCAAGTCATTGGCACACATGAGAGAGGTTTCCAGAATGGGGCAGATAAAGAGTATTGACATTGAGCTGTACCATTAAAAGAATCTGTTTACCTCCCAGGTCTCCCTCCCCAACCCCAGTACTGTGAGCTCCTTGGGCTGAGGATGTCACCCCCTTCCAGTACCCCAGTGACCAGCACAGAGCTGACCCCAAGGGATGCCTGATCAGGTTGTGGAATGACAGAGGAAGGAGCAGCTTGCTACTCGGTTGGAGACAGTGCTTACTCTCTAGTTCTGGCAGTACTGGTCCTTCAGCGGGCGAACCAGCAAGGTGGAGGCATGTGAGGAGGGGCTGTCCAGTGGTGTGTGGATTGAACAAGACTAGCAGGGGGGTGTTGCTGAGGAGGCCAGGCAATTTCAACTGAGTGGAACCAAAGACAGAAACTTCACGTCAGCCACAAGAAGACAGCCATAGGCCAGTTTCTTCATGCAAATTGTTGCACTAATGACTTCCAGATTGCTTGTCCATTTGGAGAAATTGTGACCTTTTGTTAGATGCAGTTGTCACCTTTCTGAGCTAGGATTTGACCTAAGCAACCACTAAAACTTCCTGCACTGACTCTCATTACACAGATGGTATGGAGACTCCGTAAGCACACAAGTGTTACTTACATAACTCCTATTACTTCTGGTGCTCAATCAGCTCTCAGCTTGCTGGGCTCAGATATTGCAGCCAGATTTTTCTTGCTCTTACAAATCTGAGACTTTATTCAGTACCTCTGTTATTGGCTAAGTCAGGAATTAGATTGCCACGTGCAGTAAGTTAAAGCTAATCTTTCAGGCAAAGTGACAAGTGACAAGTGGGACAGGGAAGCATTTGGGCTCTGAGCCAAGCTACCTGGATTCTATCCTAGCTCTGTCACATACTTCAAATGCTTGCTCTATCCCTCTGTTTCCTCGTCTGTAAACTGAGGATGATGATGATTATTATAGTCTCATGTGAGTTATACTAATCTCCGAATGTCGCCTGGCACAGACCAAAGGTCACAGTTACACTCTAATTATAAAAATTGAAGATAATGGTAATGCCTATGAAGGACAAGCATGTTTGTAGGTTACCAAACTTGCCGCACTAAATAGGGCTGAAATCAGTCAGGAACTATGAAAGGGGAACTCTTGTGTGGAAATCCATGACAGATCAGCCTCATCTTTTCCCAGATCCTCCCTCCTGTCTCAGGCAGACCACAGGCCAGCACAGCCCCCAGCACCTGAAGATTGATTGCCTGTGCTGCCCCTTTATTTTCTGTCCACTGTCTGCCCTGGTATCTCACTCTGGGGACATTTTTTGTGGCCCCAGTCCCCAGGAGGAGCCAGGTGAGAACAGCTGTAGTGGAGCACTGCCTGCGTGAGTGGCCACAGCCTGAAAGCCAGGAGACACCGAGTATCAGCCTATAGGGTTACTGCCACTGCCACCACGGGCACGAACTCCTCTACAAGAGTGTC
>NW_022590847.1:0-9823 GCF_004348235.1 Phoca vitulina
GCAGGACAGGGTGGACAGGCAGATCCAGGAAGCAGTAGGACCAAGGGAGTGGAGGCGGAGAGAGCTGACTACTGGGCAGCCGGGGAGCTGTGGAAAAGCTACTTTGCCCCTGTAAACCTTGGGCGATGTGAAAAACACTGGTACCTAGTAGGGAGCTCCATAAACATTCCCACCCACTGTCCCAGGGGTGGGGGGGGGGAAATTCCAGTTCATAGCTGGGAAACGTTAGCAAATCCAAGAATGGGATTCTGTTTCTTCTGACCCCAGAGTCTGTGAGGAGCCCTGAAATCTTGCTGGGAGGGTCTCTGCTGAACTGCTCTGGGCAAGTGTATTTAAAATTCTTCAGCAGCAAGATCAGTCGTGTCCGGTAGCACCACCTAGTGCCCCAAAGTGGAAGGGCCCTCCCGCCTCACCACCCCCCTCCCTTCTATGTCCTCTGTGTGCGCGCGCGCGCGTGCGTGTCTCTTGGGGACCAGGAGAGGTGCCGTTATAGGATGATAGGACTGGGCCACTCGTACTTTCATATCCCAGGATGCGGAGAACTAATGCTGTTTTTCAAGATAACTAGTCTTTTTACCTCCCTCCCTCCCTCCCAACAACTGCCATCCCCAAGTGCGTAGGACTCTAGGTAGGTCCCTTGGGCCTTGCTGAGCCTCAGTTTCCTCATCTAAGGATTGCAAGGCTTCAGGCTAGGGTTGATTCAGGCAAGGTGCCTGGGAAATGATCTCTGATGCCTACGGAGTGCTCATCTATGTTTGCTCAATAACCCAGAGAGATGCAGTCTTTACACACCCTTTATATTTTTATTGAGGAGAAAGCTTTAGCATACAGAACAATTTCTTATCTTCACAACACAGTAATGCAACAATAACACGATAACAATAACACATTTGTTTCAAACGGGTTTCCTCCCGAGTCTCTGGGAATCCTTGGGCTGCCTTCATACCCCTGGCATGCATTTTCCCCCCCCACCCCCCACCCCTCTTTCAACCCAAGAGAGCACCCAAAGCCCATAGTTCTTCTTACAGCTCTTGTGGCTGTTACATCACAACAAATATTAAAGATCCGGGAAAGGTGGGGGAAGAGGGTCAAAGGGAAGCCCAAGCCCCCCCCTGCCACCAGAGGGCCAGAAACCAGCTCACTGCTCATCCGCTCTTTCCCTGGCTGAGGCTACAAGGGCTCAGGGTGAGAGGCACCACGGGAACAGCAGGGCCTGTGCTGAAGGGTCCCTGGAGGTCGGGGTGCAAGGCACCTGTCCTTTGCACTTCTCCGGCAGGGACGTGGGCAGCAGGGCCAGCGTGTCGACCGTCAGCAAACAGGGTCCACAGCCTAGAAGGATAGCCGTTCCCCTTCTGGAACTCTCTCCTGAGGAAATAGCTGAAAAACAGACAAAATTTTCTTTATGCGGTTGTTGACCACTGTACCAATGGGAATGGAGAACACCAGGCAACTGAAATGTCCAACAAATCAGGAGACTGCTTAAATAAATTATTCGGTATGCATGACTGCCTAGGTGGCAGCCATTTTAAATCCTGCTGATCAAGAGCTTACAGCATGATCTCAGCTTTGAAAAGACAGAGGGAGAACATGCTAGAAGGGCATCAAAGTGTTAACAGTACTCGCGTCTGTGTGGCCGGATTCTGGATGTCTGGGGGTGTTTTGGCCTTAACGGTTTTCTCTACTTTCCAAATTTTCTATTATGATTATCTATTACTTTTCTCCTTAGAGGAGGGGGGAGCCTTTGTAAAAGGTAGCAACAGGTTCTAGAAACCCGGCTCCACGGATTCCCCAGGCTGAGAAGCGTGTTATAAACAAAAGGGGCTTCTTACCTCCCACTGACGAATAGAGACCTCACCAGAAACCAGCCGGAGGACTGGGTTTCTCTGTGACTCCTCTTCCTTCAGCTCCTTCCGCTTGCCTCCAGGCTCAAAATCCTAAGGCTGGGCTGAGGTTATCTGTCAGACTCCGGTGAGGAACAGAGGCATCATTTACTATGTTTTCTTCCCTCTAGCCACAGACACTTTGGCTGCACTTGTCCAGCTGCCAGGCACTGTGCAGGAACCTCAGTGTGGAGGGCAGTTCGGGCCAGCAGCGGATCTGGCTGCCATTCTGGGGCCAGACTGACATAGTGTATGTTTTTCACTGCCGAAGCAGTGTTTTCTGGACCCGAGACAAGCAGCAGGACTCTTTATGGGCGGCCCTGGGTTCGTACCCAGAAGTCCCCGGAGTTATTAGGAGGCAGTCACCCTCTTAAGCCTCACTGTCTAATCGAAGCCCAGCACCGGGCCATGGCTTGCCCCCCGCCCCCCATGTGAGAAACATGAGGACGTCCCAGCTGCAAGGCTGTAGACAGAACCTTCCTCTCTCCTCTCAGAACCAAGGAATCCTTGAAGTCGAAGTTAAAGAGCAGGCCTCGGGCCTTCTCTCTCTTTGGCAGTCCAGGAATGAAAGGCCAGTCGGGCCTCCTCTGGCACCCCAAGGATGGCGAGTCTCCTGCAAAGGCCTTTGGCTGGGGGCTGCAGTCCAAGGCCCGGCCGGGGAAGGAGACCACCGTCCCTAAGGAAAGAGTCACTCCTTACAATGTCAAGCTGAGTTGTTGCTGCGGCTGCCTCCTTCTCCTCCCCCTCCTCTTACTCCCCCTCCGCTCCCCCTCCTCCTCCCTTTAGGCAACATCCAGAGAGAGAAGGGTTAGAGCCTGTAACCTTGGGCTCTGTCTGCTGGGGATGCCCGGGAAGGCAGTGTGGTGAGAGGAGAGGGTCCCGGGCTCGGCGAGCTGGTCCAGGGGCCCTGATGCATGGGTCTGTGGGCCGGAGGAGCCAGCTTGCTGGGTCAGTCAAGAGCCCATCTCAGCCGTGTTGTCCGTTTCACATGTGACTTTGCACACACTCACTGGGCTGGATGCAGGGGTTCTCTTCAAGGCCCTTATGCTGGGGGGGGGGCGGGGGCTTGAAGCAAATGTCGGCTTCTCGTACATCTCTTGATACCATCCTGCTCTCTGTCGATCATATCGAGTCAGTGGCCTCAATGGCTTTAGGAGTTCGGCGTAGCCTGTCCTTTCGCTCGTGGGGGCAGATCAGTGAGGCATTGGGTGCAGTCCTGGTGAACCAGTCCGAGGATAAAACCGTAGAACACAGGGTGACTAAACGCAGGAGAGGTGAGGGTTAGGAACAACCAGAGGGGAAATTACAAGAGGGCGACCAGTTCTTTTATGGGAACAGGCCCAGAAACCTGCTCTCTAGCTCGTGGCAAGACTGAGCAGAGCACACTCCAGGAGGACAGCTACTGCTGATCCCTTCTTTCTCGGGTGGCCTTGCCTGGACACGTGTCACTCTCTGGTCACGGGTGCAAGACGCTCTGGAGTTCTGTAGGTCTTCTTCGGGCTCCACAGGTCTGGAACTCCCTCAAGTACTGGTCAGCAAATAGGGCAGGCGTGGCAGCGATAGCAGGGGCAGGGGACGCTGTAGAAGGGTGTGTTCTGCGCGGCGAGCTCGCCCCAGCTCTCACACGCGAATTCGGCCGCGGGCGGCCCGGTGGCCCCCCTGTCTCGGAGTGAGGCGGAACAGCACGGGGGGCCGCCTTCGAATTTGGCGTTGCCCCAGGCGACCTGCGCGGCGAATCAGCGGGGGCGAACTGTAGAACGGCGAATTAGTGCCCGGAAGGCCCTCCAGGAGCGGGACGCGATTCTGGTTCCTCCTTCTGCTGGGCTGCACTATGGGAGGCGAAGCATCTAGGAAATTCTCGTGGTAGTAGCCAGTGGTCTGGGATGACGCGTGGGCAACGGTCGGCTCCATCTCCATCATCTCGTCCAGGTCATCGTCTTGGGTCTCATCCTCTGACTCTGGTTCCGGCTCCTGGTCCCCCTCCTGGTCGGCGTCGGGATCTGGCTGCGGGACCGGGCACACAAATTCACCCTTGTTCTCTTCATCCTTGACTGTCTCCACGTCCACCTCCTCGTCCACGTCCACCTCCTCGTCCTCGTCCTCCTCTTCCTTCTCTTCCAGTTTCTTCTTCATCTCCTCCAGCTGCTTCTTCCGCATCTCTTCCTGCTTCTTCCTCTTCTCCTCCTCCTCCCTCGCCTCCTCCTGAATAGCTCTCACGCGCCTCCGCTGCTCCCTGTCGTAAAGCCTGCGCCTGCGTGTCTCTTCATCTTCGTCACTGTGGAAATCTTCTTCATCACTGTCTTCGTTAGGGTCCGCAGCGAAAGGGAAGAAGATGTTGCGGACCCCCGGGAGCGGGATCGGCTTGGGCACGCGCACTTTCCTCTCTATCTCCACACACTCGAGAATCAGCTCATCCAGGTCGGCCATTTCAGTGGACCATAAGAGCTCCTTGCGGAAGAATTCTGACAGGCCTTTAAGGAACTGGTTTTGAAGGCGGCAGTCATCCCAAGACAAGAACTGGGCCAGGAACTGAAAAGCATCTGCATAGCTGCCTAGGGTACAGTGGCCCTGCCTGAGCTTGCGGATGGCCTTTTTAGCCACGCTCGGGGGGATGGGGCCGCAGAATTCCTTGCGGATCTCATCCAGGAAGCGTGGGAAGTTGGCACGCAGGGGGCTTCCTTCCCGGGTGACCGAGATGGCCCAGTTCTTGGCCTGGCCCGCGAAAAAGGAGATCAGAAAGGCCACCCGCTCGGCGCCCCCGGGGAAATGATCCTCGTGGTCAGCTATGAAGGTCTCTAGCTTCATCAGGAATTCGGCCAGGTAGACCGGGTCGCCCGAGAAGGGCTCTAACTCGGGCCGCTCCAGCGGCGGCAGAGGAGGCTGCGCGGGCAGCTCCTTGGCTGGGGGCGGGGGCAGCGCCGGCGGGGGCGGGATGGCCAGCGGGGGAGGGTCGACGGGCGCGTCGGAGGTACCGCAGTCCTGGATCACGCTAATCAACAGTTCGTCCGAGGCGTACTCGGGCTCCGCGCGAGGGGGGGGCCAGCACAAGAAAGGCAGCTCCCCCTCGGGAACTGCGTCGATCTCGCTGAGCGGGAACTCAAAGTTCTCCTCGGCAAGGACGGGCACCACCGGCACTGGCCAGCGGATGTAGCTCGACACGTTGCCCCGCAAGGAGTTAACCTCGGCTAGGGCTCTTCCGAGCTGAAGGCCCAGATTGGCATTCTCCCCGCGAAGGGCATTTAATTCTTCTCGCAGGGCCACGTTCGCCATGCGCAGGCTGTTTAGATTTCCGGCGGCCTCGGACATCAGGATTAGCTCAGGGGCCCCGGGTCTGAGGGCGGGGGCGCAGGTGGAGGGGGGTGGGGAGCTGGAGGCCGCGAGAGGAGGCTGAAATGCGGCGGCGGGGCGCGTGCGGGGGGAGGGGAGCGGAGCGCCGCGGCGGGGCGCGGGAGAGGCCGAGCCACACCCACTGGGGCGAGCACGGAGGGCGGGCGCTCCGGCCGGAGGGCCCAGCGGCTCGGCCCGGGGCGCTTTACCTCGTCCCAGGGATCGGATCGGAGAGGGCGGGCGGGCGGCGGCGGGAGCCGGGAGGCGCCGGGAGCCGAGGACGCGGGCGGCGGGCGGCAGGCGGCGGGCGGCGGGCGGCGGCGGGGCGAGCGGAGGCTGGCGGAGCGGGAGGGAGTGCACTGCGGCAGGATCTGTCGAGGAAAAGTCTTGCGGCTCGCGAGTCCCCGCCTTTTAAGCGCAGCGTCGCGCCGCCCCCCCACCCCCGGCGGGGCGGGTCTTAGGGAACGGCGGGCGCCCACTGGCCGCCGCGCACCGCCCCCCCCCCCCCCCCCCCCCCCCCCCCCCCCCCCCCCCCCCCCCCCGCCTGCGCCTCTCACTGACTCTCTCCTTCCCTAGCTGCAGCTAATTCGGGTCGGGAAAACGCGACAGCGACTGCCCACTCGAGGTCGTCATGGCGACAGCCAGTGAACGTGTTCCTCTCCTCGGGCAGGCCCCCGAGTGTAGAGGAGCTGCTTCGAGAGGCGCAGCTCAATCTCCAGAGCCTGTTGCAAGGTACTGAGAGGGAGGGGGGCTGCGGCCGGAGCCCACAGGCGAGATGCGCAGCGGCTGGAGGGAGGCACAGAAGAAAGAGGACAGGGACCAGCGAGAGAAAAAAAAGAGAGAGAGAACGGTTGAAACCCCACTGAAAAACAAAAAAAACACAGTTTCCCATCTTTTTACCTTCCAGACTAAAGGATTCGAGAGGGCTCGGTTTCTCCTGGCTGTTTACTCGCCACCCCTCCCTTCCACCCCCGCCCCTTTATTTTTCAGTTCAGGAGGCCACGGGGGGCGGGGGGGGGGCGGGGAAGGACGGAGGCAGAAGCAGGGCAATGGTCAAGCCATTTATAAAGGGAGCTGGGTGAGAGACTCCCACAGGGTGGGCTCACAGACCTTTTAGACCCTCTCTTGCCACGTCACCCGTGCCTTTGGAATCCTCACACCCAAGGACAATGGAGGCATCTGCAGGGTCTCCCCCTCCGGGCTTCACCCACTCTGCTCTTGCCACGACCTGTCCGTGTGTCTCCTGGGGAGCACCTGCCTCATCAGAGTAAGCCCGACAGGGACGCCTGAGTGGCTCTGTCGGTTGAGCTTGAGCGTCCAACTCTCTATCTCAGCTCAGGTCTTGATCTCAGGATTGTGGGTTCGGTCCCTGCGTTGGGCTCCATGGTGGGCGTGGAGCCTACTTAAAAAAAAAACAAAAAAAAACAAAAAGGAAGCCCGATACCCAGCACCCAGAGCTCTCCTCATCCCCAATTCCCAGCCCACTGTCTTTGGAGTATACAGATGAGCACGCTGTACACAAAGCTGGGTCCACACGACCCGGACACACAGCCCGGTCGTGGTGCCTGAGCAGTCAGACTGTGCATGCACCAGGCAGAGTGAGAAAACCCAGACTCTGAAATCAGACAGAGCTAGAATCTCATTCCCACCCCTCACCTAACTAGCTGTGGGATATTATGCAGAGTACCCAAAGCTTCAGATGAATCAGTCATCTTTAAAGTGAGATTCCAGTTCCCCACGCGGCACAGTTTTGTGAAAATTAAAAATGGTATGTAACCTGCTCAGCAAGAATATCTTGCAGCTGGAGAGACCCCGATAAGATGCACCATCAACTCCCGGTACGTGTCCTTTGGAACACAGGCTTAGCTGGGCACAATATTAAAGTTAACACAAAGGAGAAAACAGTGCGGTCGCTGATAGGCCCTTACAAGACAAAAACCAGACACCTTGACCAGAGGGATTTAGCCTATGTAAGTGGCAAAGAGATGAAAACTCAGTGCTATGAGAGACACAACTGAGGTGTCACAGTATCTGGACGGAGGTTACAAGGGACGTGCATATGTCAAAATTCACTGAGCTGTGCACTGCAGGCTTGTACACCCTGCTGTGGGTAAGTTATATCTCCATGAAGTAGTTAATACAAATAAAATCTCAGTGGTAGTCGCAAGCTCCGTACCTACTCCAGGCACTCGCTGTCCCACTGAGGCCTCTCTTCCAGGCCCAGAAGCCCTTCCTCAATGTCTTCCAACCTCCAAACCGTACACTTTCTTCACAGTCCTCTTCTTGCCTCATTCAAAACCCTTTAACACTAGTTCTACACTTTGCTCATTCCCGTCGTGAGCACTCCCGCGAGCCACCTTGGGCCATCCAGCTCCAGAGGACTTGTATCGTTCTGAAGTGCTTTTTCTTTCATTTGTTCATTCATTTACTCATTCACCTACTAGTCCTGGGCTTATCACTTGTCCGCCTAACCAGACCGAACTTCTCGACAGAAAGAATCACATCTTTAGTACCCTTGTGTTTCCAGAAGCAGCCGGCACAGAGCTGGATCCCCAAGAGGTGCTCCGTAGGCATTTGTTGAGTGAACGTTAAGTGTGAGAAGAAGTCTTGTCAGCTCTCATTTATCCATACCAACGAAGGTTAACTCTTATGGAGAGTAGAGAATGGTAGCTGGGCCACCCAACTGGACTCCAGCCAAAACCCTCGCCTCCCTTGCCAGGGCAGTGGTGGTGACCTTAGAGAAGCAAGATTCCAAGGGACACCATGAGCCTTGCGTTCAGATAAGAGAGGAGCTGCCATGCAGAAAAGGAGTCAGTGTGCTCTGTGTTGCCACCATGGGCAGATTTAGGACCGGTGGGTGGAGGAAATCTAGAGGGAGGCAGATTTCACCTCAGGATAAGGAAGAGCTTTCCTGCCGTGCCTGGCAGCCCCAACTGTCCTTGGATGGAATGAGCTGCCTTGGGAGGACGGCAGCTCCCCTTCTCTGCAGGTCTGTGTGGAGGCTGAAGAAGCATCTAGAAGGGCTGCTGAGGAGGAACTCTGAGCCCAGAAGGGGGTGTTGGACCAGAGAACTTTTGAGGCCCCCCGGACTCCCAAGTTTCTATGAGTCTTAAAGTCTTTGTTCAGGTGTGCAGAGAGCCCCACCCCTGTTGGTCCTTTGCTCTCTCCTCATCTACTCATCGAACTCATCACTTCAGTGAAGCCCATTCAAATCTTGTGCATCCCTCCTATTCGCTGACAATGCCCTTCCACTTCTCCTTCCTTCTCGGCCACTACCTCTGCCTTCCCTCTCCCTCACCTTAGCCCCCTTGGACCTGACACAACCCACGGTGGGACTAAGGTGCAGGGAACCAGGCCCTCGGAGGCTCAGATGAGAGTTCTTGAGATCCAGGGGAGCCCTCCACATTGGACTTCCCAGCGCACATTTCTTCCTGCTTCACACAGGTCCTTTCCCTGGTAGGCTTGCAGAAAACCTGAGGAGCTGCAGGGCTTCAGAGAAAGGTGTCTGCACCCTGAGGCTCTCCTCTAAGTTGAGCCCCTAAGGTGGGGGCCGGCAAGACACGGGCTTGGTCTGCGAACCAGCGCAACTCGACTCTACCGACTCTCTTTTCTCCTCGGCCCTCGCAGTCCTGGGAAGTAGGCATTTTTCCGTTTCCGAAGCCAGAGGCTCGGACGCTGGGCCAAACCGTAAAGAAACAAGGCAAGTCAGGCCTGGCAGCTAAAGCAGGAGCCCCAGCTTGCGGTCCTCTCCCAGCCCGGTGCTTGGCCGTGGCCCCTAGAGTGTGTATCCACTGTGCTGTTTTTCAGAAGAATATGAGGAACAGTACCCGGAGGCCAGACTTCTGGGGCAGACCTTCCGCTCTGCTGATGAGGCCCCTGAGCCCACTCCTAGCCCAAGGCCCCAGGCTGGCAGGCGTCTGGAGTTTGTGCTGATGGTGAGTTGCCTCTTCCTCCCACCTGTGAGAGCCAGCGTGGGCAGAGAGCTCTCTGCGCTCATTGACAGCGGCCCTCGAGCTGCGTACCTTACCCACCGGAAGCTGCTGCTCACCTCTGCTTGCCAGCAGAGCTACCCTGAGGCCCTGCCGAGATGGGCCCCACACAGCAGGTGTCTGGCCTGGCAGCCCGTCCACACTTTCCTGCCTACCAGACGAAGCCTCCGACCACCCTGTCTAGACAGCCATCCCGTGGGCACGGCTCATCCCGTCGGGAGCACACCCTTTCCATCACCTTCTTTCCCAACAGCCTACAAAACGGCAGCCGAGCGAGGATGAGACTACCACCCAGGGTGTGAGGGCCCCCGAGGCCTCCCTGAGCCTGTCTACCACAGCCGCCAAGCAAGCTGCCTGGAATAGCCCCTCCCCTCTGCCCATCCTAGAGGAGAAGCGGTGGCTTCAGCCTTGCTCCACGCACTCTGACATTGTGCCCATCAACATCTCTGGTAGAGTTGCTTAGCACCACCTCTGTTTGCTTCCCTCCATGCCAACTACAGACCATCCTCTCCAAATGCACTGGGTGCTGGGGGAGGGAGCGAGATTTTTCTCTGCTGCTGGCTCACCCTGCACTGTCAAGGTCATGGCTCTTGGCCGGGGGGGGGGGGGGGGGGGGGGGGGGGGGGG
>NW_022590848.1:0-9823 GCF_004348235.1 Phoca vitulina
GCAGGACAGGGTGGACAGGCAGATCCAGGAAGCAGTAGGACCAAGGGAGTGGAGGCGGAGAGAGCTGACTACTGGGCAGCCGGGGAGCTGTGGAAAAGCTACTTTGCCCCTGTAAACCTTGGGCGATGTGAAAAACACTGGTACCTAGTAGGGAGCTCCATAAACATTCCCACCCACTGTCCCAGGGGTGGGGGGGGGGAAATTCCAGTTCATAGCTGGGAAACGTTAGCAAATCCAAGAATGGGATTCTGTTTCTTCTGACCCCAGAGTCTGTGAGGAGCCCTGAAATCTTGCTGGGAGGGTCTCTGCTGAACTGCTCTGGGCAAGTGTATTTAAAATTCTTCAGCAGCAAGATCAGTCGTGTCCGGTAGCACCACCTAGTGCCCCAAAGTGGAAGGGCCCTCCCGCCTCACCACCCCCCTCCCTTCTATGTCCTCTGTGTGCGCGCGCGCGCGTGCGTGTCTCTTGGGGACCAGGAGAGGTGCCGTTATAGGATGATAGGACTGGGCCACTCGTACTTTCATATCCCAGGATGCGGAGAACTAATGCTGTTTTTCAAGATAACTAGTCTTTTTACCTCCCTCCCTCCCTCCCAACAACTGCCATCCCCAAGTGCGTAGGACTCTAGGTAGGTCCCTTGGGCCTTGCTGAGCCTCAGTTTCCTCATCTAAGGATTGCAAGGCTTCAGGCTAGGGTTGATTCAGGCAAGGTGCCTGGGAAATGATCTCTGATGCCTACGGAGTGCTCATCTATGTTTGCTCAATAACCCAGAGAGATGCAGTCTTTACACACCCTTTATATTTTTATTGAGGAGAAAGCTTTAGCATACAGAACAATTTCTTATCTTCACAACACAGTAATGCAACAATAACACGATAACAATAACACATTTGTTTCAAACGGGTTTCCTCCCGAGTCTCTGGGAATCCTTGGGCTGCCTTCATACCCCTGGCATGCATTTTCCCCCCCCACCCCCCACCCCTCTTTCAACCCAAGAGAGCACCCAAAGCCCATAGTTCTTCTTACAGCTCTTGTGGCTGTTACATCACAACAAATATTAAAGATCCGGGAAAGGTGGGGGAAGAGGGTCAAAGGGAAGCCCAAGCCCCCCCCTGCCACCAGAGGGCCAGAAACCAGCTCACTGCTCATCCGCTCTTTCCCTGGCTGAGGCTACAAGGGCTCAGGGTGAGAGGCACCACGGGAACAGCAGGGCCTGTGCTGAAGGGTCCCTGGAGGTCGGGGTGCAAGGCACCTGTCCTTTGCACTTCTCCGGCAGGGACGTGGGCAGCAGGGCCAGCGTGTCGACCGTCAGCAAACAGGGTCCACAGCCTAGAAGGATAGCCGTTCCCCTTCTGGAACTCTCTCCTGAGGAAATAGCTGAAAAACAGACAAAATTTTCTTTATGCGGTTGTTGACCACTGTACCAATGGGAATGGAGAACACCAGGCAACTGAAATGTCCAACAAATCAGGAGACTGCTTAAATAAATTATTCGGTATGCATGACTGCCTAGGTGGCAGCCATTTTAAATCCTGCTGATCAAGAGCTTACAGCATGATCTCAGCTTTGAAAAGACAGAGGGAGAACATGCTAGAAGGGCATCAAAGTGTTAACAGTACTCGCGTCTGTGTGGCCGGATTCTGGATGTCTGGGGGTGTTTTGGCCTTAACGGTTTTCTCTACTTTCCAAATTTTCTATTATGATTATCTATTACTTTTCTCCTTAGAGGAGGGGGGAGCCTTTGTAAAAGGTAGCAACAGGTTCTAGAAACCCGGCTCCACGGATTCCCCAGGCTGAGAAGCGTGTTATAAACAAAAGGGGCTTCTTACCTCCCACTGACGAATAGAGACCTCACCAGAAACCAGCCGGAGGACTGGGTTTCTCTGTGACTCCTCTTCCTTCAGCTCCTTCCGCTTGCCTCCAGGCTCAAAATCCTAAGGCTGGGCTGAGGTTATCTGTCAGACTCCGGTGAGGAACAGAGGCATCATTTACTATGTTTTCTTCCCTCTAGCCACAGACACTTTGGCTGCACTTGTCCAGCTGCCAGGCACTGTGCAGGAACCTCAGTGTGGAGGGCAGTTCGGGCCAGCAGCGGATCTGGCTGCCATTCTGGGGCCAGACTGACATAGTGTATGTTTTTCACTGCCGAAGCAGTGTTTTCTGGACCCGAGACAAGCAGCAGGACTCTTTATGGGCGGCCCTGGGTTCGTACCCAGAAGTCCCCGGAGTTATTAGGAGGCAGTCACCCTCTTAAGCCTCACTGTCTAATCGAAGCCCAGCACCGGGCCATGGCTTGCCCCCCGCCCCCCATGTGAGAAACATGAGGACGTCCCAGCTGCAAGGCTGTAGACAGAACCTTCCTCTCTCCTCTCAGAACCAAGGAATCCTTGAAGTCGAAGTTAAAGAGCAGGCCTCGGGCCTTCTCTCTCTTTGGCAGTCCAGGAATGAAAGGCCAGTCGGGCCTCCTCTGGCACCCCAAGGATGGCGAGTCTCCTGCAAAGGCCTTTGGCTGGGGGCTGCAGTCCAAGGCCCGGCCGGGGAAGGAGACCACCGTCCCTAAGGAAAGAGTCACTCCTTACAATGTCAAGCTGAGTTGTTGCTGCGGCTGCCTCCTTCTCCTCCCCCTCCTCTTACTCCCCCTCCGCTCCCCCTCCTCCTCCCTTTAGGCAACATCCAGAGAGAGAAGGGTTAGAGCCTGTAACCTTGGGCTCTGTCTGCTGGGGATGCCCGGGAAGGCAGTGTGGTGAGAGGAGAGGGTCCCGGGCTCGGCGAGCTGGTCCAGGGGCCCTGATGCATGGGTCTGTGGGCCGGAGGAGCCAGCTTGCTGGGTCAGTCAAGAGCCCATCTCAGCCGTGTTGTCCGTTTCACATGTGACTTTGCACACACTCACTGGGCTGGATGCAGGGGTTCTCTTCAAGGCCCTTATGCTGGGGGGGGGGCGGGGGCTTGAAGCAAATGTCGGCTTCTCGTACATCTCTTGATACCATCCTGCTCTCTGTCGATCATATCGAGTCAGTGGCCTCAATGGCTTTAGGAGTTCGGCGTAGCCTGTCCTTTCGCTCGTGGGGGCAGATCAGTGAGGCATTGGGTGCAGTCCTGGTGAACCAGTCCGAGGATAAAACCGTAGAACACAGGGTGACTAAACGCAGGAGAGGTGAGGGTTAGGAACAACCAGAGGGGAAATTACAAGAGGGCGACCAGTTCTTTTATGGGAACAGGCCCAGAAACCTGCTCTCTAGCTCGTGGCAAGACTGAGCAGAGCACACTCCAGGAGGACAGCTACTGCTGATCCCTTCTTTCTCGGGTGGCCTTGCCTGGACACGTGTCACTCTCTGGTCACGGGTGCAAGACGCTCTGGAGTTCTGTAGGTCTTCTTCGGGCTCCACAGGTCTGGAACTCCCTCAAGTACTGGTCAGCAAATAGGGCAGGCGTGGCAGCGATAGCAGGGGCAGGGGACGCTGTAGAAGGGTGTGTTCTGCGCGGCGAGCTCGCCCCAGCTCTCACACGCGAATTCGGCCGCGGGCGGCCCGGTGGCCCCCCTGTCTCGGAGTGAGGCGGAACAGCACGGGGGGCCGCCTTCGAATTTGGCGTTGCCCCAGGCGACCTGCGCGGCGAATCAGCGGGGGCGAACTGTAGAACGGCGAATTAGTGCCCGGAAGGCCCTCCAGGAGCGGGACGCGATTCTGGTTCCTCCTTCTGCTGGGCTGCACTATGGGAGGCGAAGCATCTAGGAAATTCTCGTGGTAGTAGCCAGTGGTCTGGGATGACGCGTGGGCAACGGTCGGCTCCATCTCCATCATCTCGTCCAGGTCATCGTCTTGGGTCTCATCCTCTGACTCTGGTTCCGGCTCCTGGTCCCCCTCCTGGTCGGCGTCGGGATCTGGCTGCGGGACCGGGCACACAAATTCACCCTTGTTCTCTTCATCCTTGACTGTCTCCACGTCCACCTCCTCGTCCACGTCCACCTCCTCGTCCTCGTCCTCCTCTTCCTTCTCTTCCAGTTTCTTCTTCATCTCCTCCAGCTGCTTCTTCCGCATCTCTTCCTGCTTCTTCCTCTTCTCCTCCTCCTCCCTCGCCTCCTCCTGAATAGCTCTCACGCGCCTCCGCTGCTCCCTGTCGTAAAGCCTGCGCCTGCGTGTCTCTTCATCTTCGTCACTGTGGAAATCTTCTTCATCACTGTCTTCGTTAGGGTCCGCAGCGAAAGGGAAGAAGATGTTGCGGACCCCCGGGAGCGGGATCGGCTTGGGCACGCGCACTTTCCTCTCTATCTCCACACACTCGAGAATCAGCTCATCCAGGTCGGCCATTTCAGTGGACCATAAGAGCTCCTTGCGGAAGAATTCTGACAGGCCTTTAAGGAACTGGTTTTGAAGGCGGCAGTCATCCCAAGACAAGAACTGGGCCAGGAACTGAAAAGCATCTGCATAGCTGCCTAGGGTACAGTGGCCCTGCCTGAGCTTGCGGATGGCCTTTTTAGCCACGCTCGGGGGGATGGGGCCGCAGAATTCCTTGCGGATCTCATCCAGGAAGCGTGGGAAGTTGGCACGCAGGGGGCTTCCTTCCCGGGTGACCGAGATGGCCCAGTTCTTGGCCTGGCCCGCGAAAAAGGAGATCAGAAAGGCCACCCGCTCGGCGCCCCCGGGGAAATGATCCTCGTGGTCAGCTATGAAGGTCTCTAGCTTCATCAGGAATTCGGCCAGGTAGACCGGGTCGCCCGAGAAGGGCTCTAACTCGGGCCGCTCCAGCGGCGGCAGAGGAGGCTGCGCGGGCAGCTCCTTGGCTGGGGGCGGGGGCAGCGCCGGCGGGGGCGGGATGGCCAGCGGGGGAGGGTCGACGGGCGCGTCGGAGGTACCGCAGTCCTGGATCACGCTAATCAACAGTTCGTCCGAGGCGTACTCGGGCTCCGCGCGAGGGGGGGGCCAGCACAAGAAAGGCAGCTCCCCCTCGGGAACTGCGTCGATCTCGCTGAGCGGGAACTCAAAGTTCTCCTCGGCAAGGACGGGCACCACCGGCACTGGCCAGCGGATGTAGCTCGACACGTTGCCCCGCAAGGAGTTAACCTCGGCTAGGGCTCTTCCGAGCTGAAGGCCCAGATTGGCATTCTCCCCGCGAAGGGCATTTAATTCTTCTCGCAGGGCCACGTTCGCCATGCGCAGGCTGTTTAGATTTCCGGCGGCCTCGGACATCAGGATTAGCTCAGGGGCCCCGGGTCTGAGGGCGGGGGCGCAGGTGGAGGGGGGTGGGGAGCTGGAGGCCGCGAGAGGAGGCTGAAATGCGGCGGCGGGGCGCGTGCGGGGGGAGGGGAGCGGAGCGCCGCGGCGGGGCGCGGGAGAGGCCGAGCCACACCCACTGGGGCGAGCACGGAGGGCGGGCGCTCCGGCCGGAGGGCCCAGCGGCTCGGCCCGGGGCGCTTTACCTCGTCCCAGGGATCGGATCGGAGAGGGCGGGCGGGCGGCGGCGGGAGCCGGGAGGCGCCGGGAGCCGAGGACGCGGGCGGCGGGCGGCAGGCGGCGGGCGGCGGGCGGCGGCGGGGCGAGCGGAGGCTGGCGGAGCGGGAGGGAGTGCACTGCGGCAGGATCTGTCGAGGAAAAGTCTTGCGGCTCGCGAGTCCCCGCCTTTTAAGCGCAGCGTCGCGCCGCCCCCCCACCCCCGGCGGGGCGGGTCTTAGGGAACGGCGGGCGCCCACTGGCCGCCGCGCACCGCCCCCCCCCCCCCCCCCCCCCCCCCCCCCCCCCCCCCCCCCCCCCCCGCCTGCGCCTCTCACTGACTCTCTCCTTCCCTAGCTGCAGCTAATTCGGGTCGGGAAAACGCGACAGCGACTGCCCACTCGAGGTCGTCATGGCGACAGCCAGTGAACGTGTTCCTCTCCTCGGGCAGGCCCCCGAGTGTAGAGGAGCTGCTTCGAGAGGCGCAGCTCAATCTCCAGAGCCTGTTGCAAGGTACTGAGAGGGAGGGGGGCTGCGGCCGGAGCCCACAGGCGAGATGCGCAGCGGCTGGAGGGAGGCACAGAAGAAAGAGGACAGGGACCAGCGAGAGAAAAAAAAGAGAGAGAGAACGGTTGAAACCCCACTGAAAAACAAAAAAAACACAGTTTCCCATCTTTTTACCTTCCAGACTAAAGGATTCGAGAGGGCTCGGTTTCTCCTGGCTGTTTACTCGCCACCCCTCCCTTCCACCCCCGCCCCTTTATTTTTCAGTTCAGGAGGCCACGGGGGGCGGGGGGGGGGCGGGGAAGGACGGAGGCAGAAGCAGGGCAATGGTCAAGCCATTTATAAAGGGAGCTGGGTGAGAGACTCCCACAGGGTGGGCTCACAGACCTTTTAGACCCTCTCTTGCCACGTCACCCGTGCCTTTGGAATCCTCACACCCAAGGACAATGGAGGCATCTGCAGGGTCTCCCCCTCCGGGCTTCACCCACTCTGCTCTTGCCACGACCTGTCCGTGTGTCTCCTGGGGAGCACCTGCCTCATCAGAGTAAGCCCGACAGGGACGCCTGAGTGGCTCTGTCGGTTGAGCTTGAGCGTCCAACTCTCTATCTCAGCTCAGGTCTTGATCTCAGGATTGTGGGTTCGGTCCCTGCGTTGGGCTCCATGGTGGGCGTGGAGCCTACTTAAAAAAAAAACAAAAAAAAACAAAAAGGAAGCCCGATACCCAGCACCCAGAGCTCTCCTCATCCCCAATTCCCAGCCCACTGTCTTTGGAGTATACAGATGAGCACGCTGTACACAAAGCTGGGTCCACACGACCCGGACACACAGCCCGGTCGTGGTGCCTGAGCAGTCAGACTGTGCATGCACCAGGCAGAGTGAGAAAACCCAGACTCTGAAATCAGACAGAGCTAGAATCTCATTCCCACCCCTCACCTAACTAGCTGTGGGATATTATGCAGAGTACCCAAAGCTTCAGATGAATCAGTCATCTTTAAAGTGAGATTCCAGTTCCCCACGCGGCACAGTTTTGTGAAAATTAAAAATGGTATGTAACCTGCTCAGCAAGAATATCTTGCAGCTGGAGAGACCCCGATAAGATGCACCATCAACTCCCGGTACGTGTCCTTTGGAACACAGGCTTAGCTGGGCACAATATTAAAGTTAACACAAAGGAGAAAACAGTGCGGTCGCTGATAGGCCCTTACAAGACAAAAACCAGACACCTTGACCAGAGGGATTTAGCCTATGTAAGTGGCAAAGAGATGAAAACTCAGTGCTATGAGAGACACAACTGAGGTGTCACAGTATCTGGACGGAGGTTACAAGGGACGTGCATATGTCAAAATTCACTGAGCTGTGCACTGCAGGCTTGTACACCCTGCTGTGGGTAAGTTATATCTCCATGAAGTAGTTAATACAAATAAAATCTCAGTGGTAGTCGCAAGCTCCGTACCTACTCCAGGCACTCGCTGTCCCACTGAGGCCTCTCTTCCAGGCCCAGAAGCCCTTCCTCAATGTCTTCCAACCTCCAAACCGTACACTTTCTTCACAGTCCTCTTCTTGCCTCATTCAAAACCCTTTAACACTAGTTCTACACTTTGCTCATTCCCGTCGTGAGCACTCCCGCGAGCCACCTTGGGCCATCCAGCTCCAGAGGACTTGTATCGTTCTGAAGTGCTTTTTCTTTCATTTGTTCATTCATTTACTCATTCACCTACTAGTCCTGGGCTTATCACTTGTCCGCCTAACCAGACCGAACTTCTCGACAGAAAGAATCACATCTTTAGTACCCTTGTGTTTCCAGAAGCAGCCGGCACAGAGCTGGATCCCCAAGAGGTGCTCCGTAGGCATTTGTTGAGTGAACGTTAAGTGTGAGAAGAAGTCTTGTCAGCTCTCATTTATCCATACCAACGAAGGTTAACTCTTATGGAGAGTAGAGAATGGTAGCTGGGCCACCCAACTGGACTCCAGCCAAAACCCTCGCCTCCCTTGCCAGGGCAGTGGTGGTGACCTTAGAGAAGCAAGATTCCAAGGGACACCATGAGCCTTGCGTTCAGATAAGAGAGGAGCTGCCATGCAGAAAAGGAGTCAGTGTGCTCTGTGTTGCCACCATGGGCAGATTTAGGACCGGTGGGTGGAGGAAATCTAGAGGGAGGCAGATTTCACCTCAGGATAAGGAAGAGCTTTCCTGCCGTGCCTGGCAGCCCCAACTGTCCTTGGATGGAATGAGCTGCCTTGGGAGGACGGCAGCTCCCCTTCTCTGCAGGTCTGTGTGGAGGCTGAAGAAGCATCTAGAAGGGCTGCTGAGGAGGAACTCTGAGCCCAGAAGGGGGTGTTGGACCAGAGAACTTTTGAGGCCCCCCGGACTCCCAAGTTTCTATGAGTCTTAAAGTCTTTGTTCAGGTGTGCAGAGAGCCCCACCCCTGTTGGTCCTTTGCTCTCTCCTCATCTACTCATCGAACTCATCACTTCAGTGAAGCCCATTCAAATCTTGTGCATCCCTCCTATTCGCTGACAATGCCCTTCCACTTCTCCTTCCTTCTCGGCCACTACCTCTGCCTTCCCTCTCCCTCACCTTAGCCCCCTTGGACCTGACACAACCCACGGTGGGACTAAGGTGCAGGGAACCAGGCCCTCGGAGGCTCAGATGAGAGTTCTTGAGATCCAGGGGAGCCCTCCACATTGGACTTCCCAGCGCACATTTCTTCCTGCTTCACACAGGTCCTTTCCCTGGTAGGCTTGCAGAAAACCTGAGGAGCTGCAGGGCTTCAGAGAAAGGTGTCTGCACCCTGAGGCTCTCCTCTAAGTTGAGCCCCTAAGGTGGGGGCCGGCAAGACACGGGCTTGGTCTGCGAACCAGCGCAACTCGACTCTACCGACTCTCTTTTCTCCTCGGCCCTCGCAGTCCTGGGAAGTAGGCATTTTTCCGTTTCCGAAGCCAGAGGCTCGGACGCTGGGCCAAACCGTAAAGAAACAAGGCAAGTCAGGCCTGGCAGCTAAAGCAGGAGCCCCAGCTTGCGGTCCTCTCCCAGCCCGGTGCTTGGCCGTGGCCCCTAGAGTGTGTATCCACTGTGCTGTTTTTCAGAAGAATATGAGGAACAGTACCCGGAGGCCAGACTTCTGGGGCAGACCTTCCGCTCTGCTGATGAGGCCCCTGAGCCCACTCCTAGCCCAAGGCCCCAGGCTGGCAGGCGTCTGGAGTTTGTGCTGATGGTGAGTTGCCTCTTCCTCCCACCTGTGAGAGCCAGCGTGGGCAGAGAGCTCTCTGCGCTCATTGACAGTGGCCCTCGAGCTGCGTACCTTACCCACCGGAAGCTGCTGCTCACCTCTGCTTGCCAGCAGAGCTACCCTGAGGCCCTGCCGAGATGGGCCCCACACAGCAGGTGTCTGGCCTGGCAGCCCGTCCACACTTTCCTGCCTACCAGACGAAGCCTCCGACCACCCTGTCTAGACAGCCATCCCGTGGGCACGGCTCATCCCGTCGGGAGCACACCCTTTCCATCACCTTCTTTCCCAACAGCCTACAAAACGGCAGCCGAGCGAGGATGAGACTACCACCCAGGGTGTGAGGGCCCCCGAGGCCTCCCTGAGCCTGTCTACCACAGCCGCCAAGCAAGCTGCCTGGAATAGCCCCTCCCCTCTGCCCATCCTAGAGGAGAAGCGGTGGCTTCAGCCTTGCTCCACGCACTCTGACATTGTGCCCATCAACATCTCTGGTAGAGTTGCTTAGCATCACCTCTGTTTGCTTCCCTTCATGCCAACTACAGACCATCCTCTCCAAATGCACTGGGTGCTGGGGGAGGGAGCGAGATTTTTCTCTGCTGCTGGCTCACCCTGCACTGTCAAGGTCATGGCTCTTGGCCGGGGGGGGGGGGGGGGGGGGGGGGGGGGGGG
>NW_022590849.1:0-9813 GCF_004348235.1 Phoca vitulina
TTTTTTATTGTTATGTTAATCCCCATACATTACATCATTAGTTTTAGATATAGTGTTCCATGATTCATTGTTTGTGCATAACACCCAGTGCTCCATGCAGAACATGCCCTCCTCAATACCCATCACCAGGCTAACCTATCCTCCCAACCCCCTCCCCTCTAGAACCCTCAGTTTGTTTTTCAGAGTCAGGAATCTCTTGATTTTAAAGTATTAATTCATATACATGCCATCATTTAATCCTGAGCACATGAGAATTTTTAAGGAGTCTTCATTCATAAATGAATTAGCTTTTAAAATCCCAATTGATGACACCTTTCTTCTCAGAAAGCTTTGAGATGCTGTAGGTTTTCTCGTGCGTCAGCCTGTCTTATGTACATTTATTTCTGCCATATAATTAAGAAAGTCTACTTCTAAAAAAAAAATAAAATGAAATAAATGCTACACCCAACAGCCTGGCACAAACAGTTTTGATTATTCTCTGCTTTGCATTATAGTTTCCATTACACCCTTTTTTAGGGTGAGAGGATATATAGTTAGTTGCCTTGAAGGGATGTAGACCTTCTATTTTTTAGGCAAATGGGGTCAGAAATAATTTAAATAGCTTCAGAGGACCATGAGTTAACTCTTGCAAAATGCTAATTCCTGAGTTTATCAATTTGGCCTTTTAATGGTTATGTGAGCCAACCCAACATATTTATCTCCATCCCTATTTTAAAATATAAAATTCAAGTGATTTTTTGGTGGGGGACTGGATGGAAAAAAATTAAGCTTTCTTTTCCTGTTGATTACCTTCTTTTTAGAGTGACAGCCTAAGATTGTGGCCAGACATGACACAATAAAATAAGCCAACTATAAGATGGTCCCCTTCCCAGCTGCATTTCTTTAGCAGCCCTTCTGCTGTTTGAAGGTGCTGAAGATTTTTTTGTTGGATTGGCAACTCTGAAGCCTGATGAGAGTGGAAGGGTAGGAAAAGCTGGTAAAAGGGAAGAGTTTTGTCTACGTGCATCAAACTAATTCTCTAAGGTTTAGTTTACTTACTACACTTGGAGAAAAATTTCAATATATGTGGTGAGAGAGAGAGAACTCTCAAACCCCTTGATAGCCCATCTGTTTCATCTAAAAAAATCAGGCTAACCTCCCTTGGCCACTATAATATTTTACCTTGCTTTCCAACTTCAGAACTTCACATAAAGGAGTCAAGAACAGTGTCTGTAACAGAAAAGCTTAAAGCAAAAGAGGCAAAAATATGGGTCACTGACGGGCAGTTACGAATTTTTGTTTGCAGCTTTTTGTTTTGTTTTTGCTAGAGGGTAAAATTCAAGTCTTAGGAACTATGTTTTGAAATCTGCTGTAGTGAGACCATCAGACTTCTCCCCAAAGAGATACTGTCTGAATGACTCACCCATACTTCCTATCAGATGGAAAACGTGGGGAAACGTGATTAAAGCTGGAAGTGACTTTCACAAGGAATTGATCATTTATCTAGTTACTCATGGACTGTCTCCATCTTTAGGGTTAAAATAAGAAGGGTAAGTTGGTTGACTTTGTGGACATGCCCCCTATGCAGTCGAGTGCTCATGTGAAGGGCCTCTTGATTTGTTTAATGCCCTTCTGTCCTCTTCTTAAAACACTTGTTTTTTGTTTTTGTTTGTTTGTAAATTATGTAGTTGCTCTTGAGGATCCATTGGAAATAATGTTTATTTTGATGGTGAAGTGAAAGTGGTTAACAGATGCCCTAGACTGGAAAAATCTCACACTAGCAGGCATCACTAGTAGTCTAACCACTGGCAGTTGAACATTTATCCTCTCTGGTAAACTTTGTTAGTGAGTTGATCTAAATCAGTGGCTGAAAAATAGATGATATATTCCTTTTGAGGTATCATGGTTTTTGTTGTGGGAAAATGAGGGGAAGTCGAATGGGCCAGTTACAGACTCCTATTCTGTGTAAAGAGTGGGTCTTTTTCTTTTCTGTGTTCAAAAGATCTCTTCATAGTTCAAAATTCTATGAATAGTATTCCTGGCAAGAAGGGCTTGTGGTTGGGAATGAGGAGAAAAATAGAGAAACATAGAGTGCATGGATTTTCCAGAATGAGAGAAGTCTCATTTTTTTTAATTTTAAGAAGTTTAATTAAAATTTTTAAGAAGTTTAATTTTAAGAAGTTTAATTTTTTAATTTTAAGAAGTTTACTTAAAAATTTACATTGGGTTGGGGTTGAGGCCAAAAAAGTTATAAGGACAAATTATGAGCATGTTTTGTTTTATTGTGCTTCACAGATTCTGTGTTTTTTACAAATTGAAGGTTTGTGGCTTGAGCAAGGCTATCAGCACCATTTTTCCAACAGCATTTGCTCACTTTGTGTTTCTGTCACATTTTGGTAATTCTCACAATATTTCAAACTTTTTCATCATTTGTTATGGTGCTCAGTGATCAGTGATTTTTGTTACTTTGTAATTGTTTTGGGGGTAC
This sequence comes from Phoca vitulina, assembly GCF_004348235.1. Classification (NCBI taxonomy): domain Eukaryota; kingdom Metazoa; phylum Chordata; class Mammalia; order Carnivora; family Phocidae; genus Phoca; species Phoca vitulina. The sequence continues at coordinate 2,468 of NW_022590849.1, forward strand.
GAACTGTGCCAAAATAAGACAGTGAACTTAATTGATAAGTGTTGTCTGTGTTCAGACTGCTCCACTGACTGGTCATTCTTTTGTCCTTCTCCCTCTCCTTGGGTCCCCCTATTTCCTTAGACACAACAATATTGCAATTAGGCCATTTAATAACCTTACAATGGCCTTTAAGTGTTCAAGAGAAAGGAAGAGTTGCATATTTCACTTTAAATCAAAAGCTAGAAATGATTAAGCCTAGCCAGGAAGGCATGTCGAAAGCCAAGATAGGCTGAAAGCTAGGCCTCTTGTGCCAAACGATTAGACAAGTTGTGAATGCAAAGGAACAGTTCTTAAAGGAAATTATAAGTGCGACTCCAGTGGACACACAAATGATAAGAAAGTGAAACTGCTTTATTACTGCTAGGCGGAGAGTTTTAATGGTCTGGATAGAAGATTGAATCAGCCACAACGTTCCCTTAAACCAATGCCTAATCCCAAGGGAGGCCCTAACTCTCTCTAACTCTGTGAAGCCTAAGAGAGGTAAGGAAGCTGGGAAGAAAAGTTTGAAGCTAGCGGAGGTTCATGAGGTTTAAGGAAAGAAGCTATTGCCATAACATAAAAATGAAAGGCTAATCAGCAAGTGCTAATATAGAAGCAAGTTATTTGAAAGATCTAGCTAAGATTATTAATCAAGGTGACTACACTAAACAACAGTTTTTCAGTGTAGATAAAACAGCTTTCTATTGGAAGAAGATGCCATCTAGGACTTTTGTAGGTTGAGAGGAGAAGTCAATACCTGGTTTCAAAGGACAGGCTTACTCTCCTGGTAGGGACTAATGCAGCTGGTGAATTTAAGTTAAAGCCAATGCTCATTTATCATTCCTAATATCTTAGGGCCCTTAAGAGTATGCTAAATCTCTGCCTGTGCTCTATAAATGGAACAGCAATGCCTGGATGACAGCACATCTGTTTACAGAATGGTTTACTGAATATGTTAAACCCACTGTTGAGACCTACTGCTCAAAAAAAGAAGACTCCTTTCAATATATGACTGCTCATAGACAATGTACCTAGTCACCCAAGACCTCTGATGGAGTTGTACAATAAGATTAATGTTATTTTCATGCCTGCTAATACAACACCCATTTAGCCAGCCCACTGATCAAGGAATAATTTAGACTTTCAAATCTTATTATTTAAAAATACATTTTGTAAGGCTCTTGCTGCCATAGATAATGATTCCTCTGATGGATCTACGCAAAGTAAATTAAAAATATTCTGGAAAGGATTTCTCATTCTAGATGCCACTGAGAACATTCATGATTCATGGGAAGAATCAAAATATCAACATTAACAGGAGTTTGGAAATGGTTGATTCCCACCCTCACGGATGACTTGGATTCAAGAAGTAACTGCAGATGTGGTAGAAATAGCAAGAAAACTAGAATTAGAAGTGGAGCCTGAGGATGTGACTGAATTGCTACAATCTCATGAAAAAACTTGAATGGGTAAGGAGATGCTTCTTATGGATGAGCAAAGAAAGCGGTTTCTTGAGATGGACTCTGCTCCTGGTGAAGAAGCTCTGAAGATTATTGAAATGACAACAAAGGATTTAGAATATTGCATAAACTTGGTAAAGCAGTAGCAGGGTTTGAGAGGATTGACTCCACAATTTTGAAAGAAGTTCTACTGTGGGTAGAACGCTACCAAGCAACATCACATGCTACAGAGAAATCATTTGTGAAAGGACGAGTCAATCAACGCAGCAAGCTTTATTGTCTTATTTTAAGAAATTGCCACAACCACCCCAGCCTTCAGTCAGCAGCTCTCAACATAGAGGTAAGACCTTTCCGCCAGCAGAAAGATTATGACTCACTGAAAGCTCAGATGATGGTTAGCATTTTTTTAGTGACAAAGTATAAAATCAGGGCATGTACATTATTTTTGTAGGCATGTTATTGCACTTAATAGACTGCAGCATAGTGTAAACCTAACTTTGATGTGTACTGGGAAACCAAAGAATTCATTTGACTCACTTTATTGCAATATTTGCTGTATTGCAGTGGTCTGGAACTGAACTCATGATATCTCTGAGGTATGCTTATAAGCTCCTCTTTATATGCCAGCTGAAGTATCTTCACAAGGAGTCCTTCTCTGACTCCATTTCTTGTGACCTTTCTTGCGTCTGAACTCACATAGTCCTAAGACCTTTGTCACTCGTTTGGCACTTAAATTTGTGCTCCTTTAATATTTAATAATAAAAATGCTAATATTAGTATTACAGTACTATATTTTGTCTCTTGTAGAGGAAGTTTTTATTTGTGTGGCCTGCCTCTCTAGCTAGCACATGGTAATTTATCAAAGTATTTTAAAATGAATTTATGGAATGGTTGAATAGATTGTAAGCTCCCTGAGGATAAAATTAATTTGGATTTCTTGTGTTCCTCTTAAGGCCTAGCAGAGGATTATGTGTATTCCACTGATATACTGGTTATGAAGTGATTTAATATTTGTTGTTTTAGAATGTTGCTTGGGGAAGTTTTATGGAGCTCAGAGGAGGCTGTCATCAATGTAATGTCATATCTGTGCTCCAGGAGAAAGTTGAATGCAGTTAAGATGTTGCTTACAAAGATTGTGTGATTAGAAGTGGTTGAGGTACTCCACAGGTAGCCGAGTGTAGGTATTTCATGTCCTTTCAGAAGTAATGGCAAACCACAGTTGAGAGACTACTGAAAAAAGGCACTGAACAGAATATAGCCAAATCTATAATGGTGAGTACTTACCAATTCCTGGTTAGACATAGTAATTTCAGTAATATGCCTTAATGGTGGAAACATGACATTAAACCTGAGGTAATCTTCTATGAGGTACCATTCATTCCTACCAAGTTTAAGAATACGCCAAACTGGGGACACCTGCGTGGCTCAGTCAACAGAGTGTGGTCTGTGAGAGAGTTCCACATTGGGGGTGGGTAGAGATTACTTTAAAAAAATAGGTCAGATTGAGCTGATAAGTGGAGAAGCACTGGGGGATAATCATCCCTTATTTAAAGTGATGTTGTAGAACGGTGTCAATTTTGAAAGCACTGTTTTAATTTACACTGGGCCATATTAATTGCATAGTCCCTACTGGGCTCACTTTTTTTCATTTATGTTAGCTGTCTGGATTCTGTAGTCACTTGTATGCTACAATGCTGGAAGCCAGTTACCTATATGAGTTTAAAACTCCAAAACATAATAAATTTTCTGAAGGCAACCTCCATGTCACATATTTTTCTCAGATTCTCCGTAGCAAAAGGGATTCTTCTAGACACATAGCTGGCATGCAATCAGTATGTTGAATTTGAAACCTACAGTTCACCAACATCCTTCTCTGACAGTAAGCCAGTTCTGGAGCTACTCTAATATAAAGATCACAGAGGTTGGTATCTGAAGTGGGTTTGGTTTTTGGCCTTGTCACTTATTAGCATGGTCAAAGGGCAAGTCTGTCTCCTTCCTAAGCTTCTCATCTATAAAATAGAGGTGTGGTAATACTCATCTTACAGTTGTCATGTGTATTCAATGAGGTCTAGTTTGTTGAGTATCTGGTACTTAATGAGTGCTTAATCAGTGTGCATCCTCGAGTGCATTCCCCTTTCCACTTTACTGTTTCCAAAGGAATGCTCCCATCTTAGACATTGTTATAACCAGTCAACCATGTTTTGATTGCCAGTGTCCAGAAGCATCCTTTCTTCTTTAGGCTGACTCTGCCACTGCTTTTATAACTTAGTCAGATTTCAAACCATAGTTACCTTGACCATTTATTTCTAGAATTTGCTCTGCTTTTCAAGTGGAGTTTGAAGTAGAAATCTGGATTTGCTAACACCTTAGGAAATTAATTTCCCGTGACAGTGCATGAGGCAGATGGCATCCTCTGATCCTTCTGCTATACTCTGAAGGGTGAAGGTTGTTTGCATATTTTTTCTTTTTTGATGATACTATTTCTTGTGAATGAAGAACATGAAAATAGAACTCACTGCCTACTCCACTTCTGCTTGGAAAAGCGCCCTTCAGCTTTGCTCATCTGTATCCATCCTTGAAACCTTTGCACAGTCCACTTCTCTTCCTAAGGCAGCCATACTCCCTTCTTCCATCTGACCACACATCTCCCACACACTTTACATAATATTGGGAAAGAAGGGTCCTTATACTTTACAATGTCTAATTTTTTAAAATACTATTTTTTAGATGAAATTGGCTCAATTTTCCTCAGCCACAAGGAAAAAGGGATTAGGGGTTCATAGGCCAGCATTAGAACAAGCATCGTATCTAAAAATACCAGTCATTAATATATGCCTGATTTAATAATTTAAACATTATGGAAATATTTAGATTAAAATTAATAGTGTTTTCTCTAAAGCTCCAATTCTGCCCTCTTTAGTGTATTCACTGTTAAAAAATGTAATGCTTATCATTCACTATATGTTTTTTTTACTTCTGCAAGATTATACCAGTTTCAGGGCACCTGGGTGGCTCAGTCATTAAACGTCTGCCTTCGGCTCAGGTCATGATCCCAGGGTCCTGGGATCGAGCCCCCATATCGGGCTCCCTGCTCAGCGGGAAGCCTCTTCTCCCTCTCCCACTTCCCCTGCTTGTGTTCCCTCTCTCGCTGTCTCTCTGTCAAAAAATAAATAAAATCTTAAAAAAAAAAAAAAAAGATTATACCAGTTTTATACATGTGGAATTTTATTGTGAAAATAAGATACAATGTAAGTTTTTTCACTTCACTCTATTTCACGAATACACTTTTGTTTATTTAGGGGGAGAGAAAGTGCGGGGATGGGTGGGGCAGAGGGAGAGGGAGAGAGAGAATCCCAAGCACGCTCCACACACAGTGCGGAGCCCCATATTTAGGGCTCCATCTCAACGACCCTGAGATCATGACCTCAGCGAAAATTAAGTCTGATGCTTAATTGACTGAGCCACCCAGGTGCCCATATTTCATGAATTATGCTTTCAAGTGAGCACTCAAAAGTTGCTCAGTTTCAAAAATGAATGCATTATATTTCATATTAAGAATGTACCATAATTTAGTCAACCATTTCCATGTTGAGAGCTGTTCTGATTATTCCATTTTTTTTTTTGCTAACAGAATAATGCTTTCATAAAAATTTGTATGTCTTACATATCTATATTTTATTTTTGTTTTTAAAGTAAATTGCCTAGGTTGGATTGCTTGGTCAAGGATACCTGCATTATATGTTTTATTTATTTATTTTTTAAAAGATTTTATTTATTTATTAGAGAGAGACAGTGAGAGAAGAAACACAAGCAGGGGGAGTGGGAGAGGGAGAAGCAGGCTTCCCGCTGAGCAGGAAGCCTGATGCCGGGCTCCATCCCAGGACCCCGGGATCATGCCCTGAGCCGGAGGCAGATACCCAATGACTGAGCCACCCAGGCACCCCGCATTATACATTTTAATCCATACTGCCAGAAGGCTATTAAAAAATCTTTTGACAGTTACACTTTTCAACAATGTGTGAGTCAGTTTATTTTTACTTAATTGCTTCTTGAGATGTTAAAATTTTTTGGTTGGAGGGAAAAATTTCACCTTGTAAACAATTTGTATTTTGTATTTTATCAATTCTTCTGTTTGAGCATATTTTCATATATTGGACTGTTGCATTTTGTTTTCTGTGATTGCCTCTTCAAATACTTTGCCCATTTTTATCAGTTTATCTTTTCTAATAAGTTTGAAAGAACTCTTTTTAAATTAATGATAATTATTCTTTGTCTTTCATATATATTGCAAATAGTTTGTATGTTCCCAAGTCTGTCTTTATTTTTTGATTTTGTATATTATCTTTTGCCATAAAAGTTTTATGGAATTGAATAATTTTTAAGACGGCTTCTAGGTTTCCTGCTTTTCTTAAAACTTTGACAAGAATGGATATTTTAAATAGAGGATTTTATGTACACATTCTTATACTTTTTCTCATCTTGGAGAACTAATTCAGATTTAATTAGACTTAGACTACATCTTCATTGCACAAGAGTTTTCTCTCCATGTATTCTAATGTTTCTTTTTGTTTTGTTTTTGGTTTTCTTTTGGAAGTATGTCCTCATGAATTACATCTTTAAATTGGCTCTACCAGTTGTTAATTTATTGCCTCTTAGTCCAAAATTTACCCTTCTTTGCTGTGCTTTGTGATACTGGAGCTGGACCCTATAGACGTTTTTTCTTGCTGGACTGATTTTTGTAACGTGAGAACAAAAGGAAGGGATTTATTTTCCTTCTTCCTGTGTGTGTGTGTGTGTGTGTGTGTATGTATATGTACATGTATGTGCAGGTAGAAGTGGGAGATATGCTCACCTCTGCAGCTCTCATGGTTCAACTCAAGTCTTAACCTTCCAGCAGGTTTTTCCTCTATTCAGCAGCATGCTACCCCTGTGGTCCAGCTATGGTGGTTGGCCTTTGGTCAGCTGAGTTTCCATGAATGGACTGTGTTCATGTAGCAGCCATAGCTTTCCTCAGAGGTCTGAATCTCCAGCCTGTGGAAAGGGTTCTTCTAAGTTGCTAAATTTCTTCCATGTTTGTTCATCCTCAGTCCTACGAATAGCAGCTACATCCTGCAATTGTCTCTTCAATTGCTACTATACTTTAGAATCTTTTTTTGCTCCATTTAGTAGTCAGTCTTTACTCATTAATAATTTTTTTTAAAGATTTTATTTATTTATTTGACAGAGAGAGACACAGCCAGAGAGGGAACACAAGCAGGGGGAGTGGGAGAGGGAGAAGCAGGCTTCCCACGGAGCAGGGAGCCCGATGCGGAGCTCGATCCCAGAACCCTGGGATCATGACCTGAGCCGAAGGCAGACGCTTAACGACTGAGCCACCCAGGTGCCCTACTCATTAATAATTTTTATATTAAATTTTCTCTGTTCAATTACTGGTATAGTTATTGTCTCCTGACTTGACCCTATCTGATATGCAAACATAGTTGTGAGATTTCTGGGAGAAATATAGCAGATAATCCTGTCTGCTGTGCAGCAGTAAGGAATGGTATAGTTTAGATTTACCTGAAAAGATGAAGTTAGAAATACTAACCACAGAGGCAAGTGAAGGCAATATGATTAACCTCCCAAATACAGAACCTGTAGTAATTTCCCAATCTGTAGTACTTTGTGTTTTACCTTAACTTGTTTGTCTTAACTTTGGATCACCTCTACTTTTACTTAATATTTTCCTTTCAACCACACCATTTTTAATTAATCTTTATTTTGTATAGTTTTAGATTTACAGAAAAATTGAGCAAGGAGTACAGATCAGTCCATTTTTTTTAATTTTTTTATTGTTATGTTAATCCCCATACATTACATCATTAGTTT